>NW_023270431.1:13794982-13827333 GCF_011800145.1 Mirounga leonina
GGGGGGGGGGGGGGGGGGGGGGATTTGAGTGGACAATTTAAATGTGCATTATCTATTTATGTTGGCTTTACTGGGTGTCAGTTAATAAGGCCTGGTCTTCAAGAAGACACCTACAATACAGCCCTCAAACTTTAGAAGATTAAAGTTATTCTGGAAGGAAAACAAACATGAGGCTTTATGTATGACCTGGAAAATTTAATTCCCTGGGCTGTAGTTTCCTTATCAAGAGATTGGAGTAAAAGATTTTCTAATGCATCCAGTTAAAAGATCTTATGATTTGATAATGTTAATCAAACAGAATTTATTAACACTGAGTGCTAATTAAATTATGGCACTCTGAAAAATTCTAGTGATAGAGGAGTTTAAGACCGATCTTTGTCTTCAAGGATCATAAAAGTAATTGGAAAAACAAGATACAGGAGTAAATGAAAAAGTATAAATCCCATTTCACAGACTCAACCGTATAAAAAATAAGGCAAATTTTGTTTCCTAAAAAGTAAATTTAATATGAAAAATTTGATCTCAGTTACTGTAGGGGTTCCCTATCCTTCTCCCGAGTTGTGCCACACACAGTTGTTGGGTCTTTACATGTTCAGCTGGGGGAGACTCTGGTATGCAGTTATCAGGTCAGATGTTTAATGGTTAAGAAATTCAGGGTTCCACCCTGCACGGCTTCCTCAGATCCTGTGCTGGTCGGCTGCTTCCTTGTCATGTTTGGGACATGGGAAACTTCTCGAAAGCTGCCTGTACCCATCTGTGACATCTACCACCCAGGCAACACTTTCCGGGTTTTTGAGTTTTTGCCAGGTGCCTTCAGGGACCTGTGCGCTCTGAAGGATTGTGGATGTTACCTTGATCTCCTTGCTCAGGATATATCCTTAGTCTGGGGTGAATCATTTTCCCTTCATGCTTCTTCAAAGCTCTTCTGTTTATGTTCGTGAACTCTCTAAGTTGTCCATTGGGTTTTGGTTTCTGAAATTCCAAAGTAAGAAAAACATTCAAACTACTTTTTAGTCTGCCTTCCCTGAAGCAGTGAGTCACAGAGGCTGTTGTCCTCTGTAAATGGAGGGAAGAGAAAGGAGAAATATATTGAAAAAAAATTTAATATCTTAAATAACTTTATTTGATTAATGACTAAAAAATAATAGAAAGTGTAAGAGAATGACCCTTTCTTTCTGGATGTGTTTTTAAATTTTGTTTTTGTTTTTGTTTTTGTGTTTGTTTTTAACCCTGTCTGATTATAGCATGTGTAGATTTTTGTAAGGCCCCTGGAGGAGGCCACTTGGAGGATTTGAGAAAGGGGAAGAATTGACAGCCTTATCAAAGAGGGGCTAGAGGGCGCCTGGGTGGCTCAGTCGGTTAAGCATCTGCCTTCGGCCCAGGTCCTGATCCGGGGATCCTGGGATCAAGCCCCATCCGCATCAGGCTCCTTGCTCAGTGGGGAGCCTACTTCTCCTGCTCCCTCTGCCTGCCACTCCCCCTGCTTGTACTCTCTCTATCAAACAAATAAAATCTTTAAAGAAAAAAGGGCTAGGGATGTCAGTCTTCTCTGCTTCACAAATTAACAGAAAACTGGAAGTATTTTTTACAGAGAGGAAGTCAGTGACAAAGCCAGACGAGGGTAAGTAGTTTAAGAAATCTGCTGTCAGTGTTGGGTACAGAAGAAGGGATGTAGGGGAAGCGAGCAGAGAATCACATAAGGAAAGAGACTTCTGGGAAATGGTGCTCCCTGCCTGAGGCGGTGTCATCACTAGATTCTAAAATACAGGTTCTCAGCATGAGCCTCAGGGGTCTGTGAGTGCCTGGAGAGAGCTTGTATATTCTTTTTGTAAGTGTTTGGTTTCTCTTAGGATCTGATAAGTGAATATGTTCGACTTTTGAGAGGAAGTTTGGGAGGGAGTCATCAGAATCAAGGTGCCTTGCCAAAGGTTTGTAAAAGGGTTTTCTCAAGGCACAGAAGGTTGACTTGGGTTTTTATGTGGGAGTAGTTGCCCAGATGAAAGGGCAGTCTGACATCAAAGGGAGCGTCGAGGTGGCCCAGTACCCAGAGAGATGACCAGCACAAAGTCTCTAGTGTGAATACTGTTAAATTAGGGTTATGGCATCTGGGGTAGACAGAGTTGGTGAGGACAAGAACCAAGGGCCTGTATGCCCAGAAATTAAACGAACCAAGCCAGTCTGTGGTTAGACTAAATTTGTGTGATGGTTTAAAAATGTGTACCGTGAATAGGACTGTTTCTATAATTTTGTCACTATGTTGTTGTTATTCCAGTTTTGTTTTTCCTTTAGCATTTTAGGAGAGCTCCTTTTGAAAATTTCAGTTTATCTCAACTGAATTAGGGGATAAAAAAAATTTCTCCCGCTTCTCCCTGTCTAAATTTGGAGAACAAAAGGGTCAGTGTGAGGGTCCCAGTTGCCCAGCAGAGCAGAGGTAGGAAGAAGCGGTGTAGCAAGGATCACACTTGAGGTGTTTCTGAACTAAAGACAGGGTGCACTAAATGCTGAACATGTAGTTCTTAAACCGAACCCTGTAGAATGTCCTGGTAGGGAAAAATCGCTGTGGTTGGGTTTGCTGGAAGAGATTTCAGGAAATAGTTTTCATTTGAATTAGACCTTGAAATCTGGGTGAGAACTCAGAGAAATGTGCTTAGGTATGAGCATGTCTTATCGCTATATATTTCTACACTCAATTCATGAAACACAGCGAATACTGGGAGCAGTCCTCTGAAGTCATTTTGCATATTCTGGATTCTCAGGCTTGGCTGCACGTTAATGAGGGAAGTGGGCGAGTTAACTTTCAAAGTTACCACTGTAAAGTAAGTTGATGGTGGAGTAAATGAAGATATATGGAATGTTCTACAGAAACTAATTTTTAGGAAATCTGAAAACCTGTATGAATCATCATTTCAATATCTCCTTATATGAGTTATGAGATGGGAGATAAATATTAGCAGGCAGCAAATTACTATGCTTTAACCCACGGCCAAGAGAACTCTGACCTTGCCTTTCAAGTGCAGTGGGCAGGTAAGAAAAGCATTTGATTAAGTCGCAGATATATATCTGTAGGACTTCAACTGGGAAATTGTTCATTGAACTATAGATATAATAATGTTTAGATGGCTTTTTTAAGAAGTGAGGCTTTCATTTCACAAAGTCTGGCTTCTGGATCTTGCTCTCTTACCAACTAGCACTGTGACCTTGGGCAAGATACTTAATCTCTTTGTATTTTCTCATTTTGAGAGTTAGATTATGTCAGGGGTCTCTAATCTTTCTCTGGGTAGGATCTACTTTTCTTTACCCCCTCTAAAAGCTTGTGGCCTGATAACAAAACTCTAAATGCTATTTTGATTCTGAAGATGGTTAACAAAGAACAGTTATTAACTTCATTTTATAACTTAATGTAACTTGTAGTATAAAACTCTAATCCTTCCATCTATGTCAAAGTCTCTAACGTTAGGATTTAACATACAAATTTTGGGAGAACACAAACATTCAGACCATAGCAGAAGTGTTATATGAATATTAAAACAGTTTTGTTTAAAAAAAGATTTTTTATTTATTTTTAATTGTTTAGAATATTTTATTTATTTATTTGAGAGAGAGAGCGAGAGCACAAGCAGGGGGAGCGGCAGGCAGAGGGAGAAGCAAGCTCCCTGCTGAGCAGAGAGCCCGATGCGGGGCTCGATCCCAGGACCCTGACATCATGACCTGAGCCAAAGGCAGCCGCTTAACCAACTGAGCCACCCACATGCCCCAAGATTTTTTATTTTTAAGTAATCTCTACACCCAACGTGGGGCTCGAACTCACAACCCTGAGATCAAGAGTCCCATGCTCCACCGACTGAGATAGCCAGGAAACCCTCCCCCCATTTTTTTTTAAACCAGATTTAACTTTGTGGCCTCTGGGTTATGCCCTTTTTTTTTTTTTTTAAGATTTTATTTATTTTTTTGACAGAGACATAGCGAGAGCAGGAACACAAGCAGGGGGAGTGGGAGAGGGAGAAGCAGGCTTTCTGCTGAGCAGGGAGCCCGATGCGGGACTCGATCCAAGGACCCTGGGATCATGACCTGAGCCGAAGGCAGACGCTTAACGGCTGAGCCACCCAGGTGCCCCTGGGTTATGCCCTTTTTAGTATTTCCGAATTTCTATCCCCAGTGAAAGAATGAGGGTCTTTCTGTGATATCATTTCCTCTGAGTCTTAGCACACTAAATCGGCAGATAGCATTCTGGGAAGAGAAGGGAACTGGCAGTCAGTGTACAGGATGGAAGTTTTCTATGTGCTCGAAATCTATTCATCTAGACTAATCATGAGTTCTAGAGTTTTACATGTGGAGGGAATCTTAAGATTTTTGCCCAGTGTTTCCACTTCAGGCATACTTCTCTGTCCACTAATTAAAAAAATTAGATGTAGTTAGGAACATAACCTAAACTTTTTAATAAAAGTGACATTTTGTCACATTCTTATATTTTTCTGCCTGACTTTAAAAAGCATGTGGATTAGCTCTGAGAGAAGGGTGTATAGAAATCACTACCTTTGCCACATTTGACTCTAAGCTTCTGAAATTAGATGCCTCAATCTAGTGAGAATTCATAGCCTTGATTGTATTTATAACAGTTGAAGTCACACGATCATTTCATAATTATTACATATTTATAGTGTGCAGATTTTATGATATTTATAGTTTTAATTTAATAGCAAACACACAGTTTCCATGCTGCAAGTGGTTATTAAAATCATGGGAATCATGGAAATTAGATTTATTTGGACTTCTGTGGCTGCCTGAATTCCACAAGATAAATGCCAGATTATTTTTTTTATTGCCAGATCCCATACTTAAGGAAACCATGAAGAACTTGGAATTTCCTAAATAACTGTCACAAAGATACAGTTCAATTTAGACTCCCCAAAATGCATTATTATGCAGTTTCCTTCTTCCCCACTCCCAAACACTGCCTTGCCTTCCTTTTCCTCCAACCCCCAGTACTCCTGCATGCTGTTCAAATTCTACTGGCTTCATATTTAACATAAAATTCTGAAAATATTATAGCTATGGATTACTAGTTTTATAATTAAATCAAAAGTCATAGCTAAATTTAATCGTCTTAATAGTTTTTAATTGTTTGGGCTAGATTCTTAAGGAAGAATTTCAAGCTGCATCTGTCAATAAGTATTTATAAATCACTTGTTATAGGTTCAAAATAGTCCTTAGATTGGCAGGCATGTAATAAACTCTCAGACATTATTTTTATTTTCAAAGGACTAATAGTGGCAGGTATTATAAACAATTTAGAAGAAGGATTGAAGTTAAAAAAACTCTTCGGAGACTATTGTGGGAAAGATAAGCTGTGGATAACAGCATTCCTATTAGTTTGGTACATTGACAAGAGGAATATAGACCAAGGAATCTGAGATACACTGATCGCTACTAGTGAGTCCTAGAAGTCAAAAGAGACAGATGACTGGGATTAAGAGTTCACAGAATAGACATTAATTTATCTGGACAGTGACTGATCCTAATCCAAAGTTTAAAAATATCCCAGGATACTTCTGAAAGAAATATATCTATTAACTGTTCTTCATTTTGCAGATTGCTGTCCATGTAGACATGAGTGACTCCTTTTCCCTGAAGATTTTCATTCTTTATTCATGATATTTATGTCTATGGCATGCACGATGCATGTCAGCCTCATTTACATATTTAATAAGTCATTAGTAGGAAATCATATTCACTTTTCTTTTTTATAGGCTCCAACTTTCTGATTTATTTTTGATACAATTGTATTTTTCAGGGTATTTCTTCAGAGAATCTCAGATTTTAATCCATAAGTGTGTGGTAGAATCAAGTCTCTGCCTTTCTCCTCATTGCTATATTCTTTCCAAATAATGGAGTTTTAGGATATATAAACATTAATTTCTGGTTGACCACTTTTCCAAAGTCATATTATTTTGCTCCAATTAATATTACATTTGAATATTTGCATATCCCATAGTGTCTTTGGATTAAATAGAAAACATGTAATTAATTCCATTGGTAGCCACATCACTGCTCTGGATACCTTATTAACATATAAATGATTCAGTTGAAAATGGAATGTATTCCCACTACATTTAGTCAGAATGTGGTTAAAAGCCGCTTCATTAGTGTATTTCCCATGTATCTCTCTTGTCCCTCCTCATCTAACGTCCCTACCCTCTTTTTTTCTGATTCCTATTCTTGCAAGATCCTCACTGATAAATGTTAGCTTCTGCCCTGTGCTCAAAATTCTATTTTTTCATTAACTTTTACAATAAAATAGAAAGAAACTTACGTAAATATTAGCCTGGCTTTTTCTTTAAGGAAACCAAATCTATTCCTAAGTAAATTGTCATTAGTAAACCTTTCAGGAAAGGTCTCGATTTTGATTGGTTGTGCAGGCTATGAAATGAAGAAACTGCACAGAGAGTCAAGATAGTAATGCAGTCCTAAGTCTGGTTATGCTATGGACTTTGGCCTGGACTTGGTGGGGGAGGAGGGCCTCTGGAAGGTTTCTTGGAGAAATAACATCTAATTTGACCTGAAGAGCCAAAGGTAGCCTAAGAGATTAGGTGGTAGGAGATTGATAACAAAGGGGAGAGAAATGTTGTAGAGAGAAATCAAGTGATAATAAGTATGTCAGGGTGAGATAACTGAAGGTGATTCTGGGCGTAGGGATAGAGGTCAGCCCAGACAGGTATGGAGAAACCAGCTTCAAAGGACCTTTTAAATTAGCAGATAGGATTGGGTTTTATGGCATGAACGGCTGAATCGAAACAACGTATCAACATACTTAAGTGTTGTTAAATTAATTTAACAGGGAGGCCAATAGACTGAGGTGGCCTAAATAAGCAAACCAAAATCTAAGCCTGAAAGTGCCTCAAGGTTATAAAATCAAAACACCAAGGACTACCAGTCACAAACAGCCAGCCAGGCTTTATAGCTAATCCAATAATTTCCTTTCTTTGCTTCTACACTTTTCTCTGTATAAGTCTTTTCCCTGGAGCCTTTTGGCAGTGTTTCTAACCACTTCTGATTGGTGCTGCTCAATTCTAATCAATTTTTGCTCAGATAAACTCTGAAAATTTTTAATATGCCTGAGTTTATCTTTTTTTTTTTAAGATTTATTTATTTGAGAGAGAGAGAGAGAGCACGGGCGGAAGTGGGGGAGGGGCAGAGGGCAAAAGAGAGGAAGAGAATTTCAAGCAGACTCCCTGCTGAGCGCGGAGCCTGACTTGGGGGCTTGATCCTTCCACCCTGAGATCATGACTGCCTCAGGTTATCTTTTAATAGTTCCTAAGTAAGAATGCTATTTTAGTCTCAATAATGTGAGTATAGTGCTGTATTTTCTTTTAACAGCTAATGACTGTCTTTGACAGCATTTTGGAAGTTCAATCAATAAATTAATCAGCCAGTATCAATCATTGGAATATAACTTTTTTAAAGCAAAAATTGCTTCTAAGGAAATTATCTTACTTTGGCATTTCTTAAAATCTCTAACAATGGCCCTGCATCGTTCCCCTGCTTTTAAACAACATCTAGTTTCATTCTGGGGATGTGACTGATGTGTAATAAGTTCCTGTTAATTTAAATGGTATTTCTGACCTAGTCATATCAAACCCCCCCAAAACGTCTCTCAGGAATAATTGTCTCCTGACACAAGCAGTATAATTAAGGGAGAGGAGTTTTCCGTAAGTATTTTTATATTTTGATACGAAGCATCACTGTCATGGAGATATTTATTAAAAAAAAGCAAGAGGAAACTTAATTATCTAGGGGAAAATTTGGGAAATACTTTAAAGCCCTTGGAGGAAAGTGCACATTTACAGTATTACAAAAGGTAAGGAATTGTCACTGTAGACAGAGCCCCTCTGGTGTTTGGCATTCTCAGCTGTCTTAATCAAAACCCAGAAATAATTTGAAAATAGGTCTCCTGAGCATAAACATCAACAAAAGTTGCCAAAAAAGTTACCAATGCAAACATTACAGGAGAAAAAACCACCAGCATTTGCGTGTATGGTGCTGGCTTTCAAAGTCGGTTTTTATGAGACAAAAGTGAAGACATGAGAACTTTTAGGAAATACGAAGGAAAATAAGGAAGAACACCATGTGGGTAGAAGGGAAGAAACTGACAGACCAGAGAAGTGGCAGCTGAGATAAGAAGCCCTGATAACCACTGTGAAAAAGATCAAAGGCTGCAAAAGCTGCCCATGTCTAAAGAAGGAAGGAACATGGACCAGAGAAATACCAAGCTTCGGGGACGTGTAGCTAAAGAGAAAACTCATACTTAACTTCAATAATTTTGAGCATGTGTCTTGGCCACTTCTAAATCCTACAGCAGTATTTGATCAGTCTAGAGACAAATGTAGAGATTCCCTTAATACATGAAAATATTTTACAACTGTAAAATAATTGTAACCCATTTAGGAAAGATTAGTACACTTGATTTTTTTTAATACAATAATAAGGAATAGTGTAAAGTATTTTAGAAATGTTTTCAGAAGCTGATTAAAGTGAAAGTTCCAGAACTTGAAGTATCAAATCTTCATTTGTCTGAAACTTAATTTACCTAAATAACCCTTTTCTAAGCTCTATCCACTCCACTATGATATTTGTCTTAATATCAGTAAATTAAAATTTATTTGTCGGAATTATCCAACTAATTTTATTGATGCATTTTACCCACCTCCTCATTTCATCTGGGTAGAAACAGCCTGATTTTGGTTCTTATTACTAAAGTGCTTCTTTTTTGTATATTTGCTTTAATAAAAGATCATTTAAAAATTGTTTGGGAGAAGGATATAATCGCTTTCTCAGTTAGAGAAATCGCTTTCTCAGTTTCTAAAAATTAGAAACAAAGTTTCAGTAATATATTATGTGTTCAGCTGGAATCTAGAGCATTCAGTGTTACAGAAAATTATAATAGGAATCCCCTGTGCGTTAATATACTGCCTGAAGAATGAAACAAAATGCAAATGTTGAGACTTTTCTACAGTCAGAGGGTTTGGACATTTTCCATTTTTATCTGCTGCAACCACACCGCCAAAGGGCTGCCTGCATTTCCTTATCTTTAGTTTCATACCTGAATTGGATGCAGTTAGTTGTTTTTTTCCATTTTAAATGTGTGATTCAATTTTGAGAATTTCTTAAAAATAGTCTAGGGATTGTAAAAATCCTTGGAGTGGAGCCAGATCTTCCTGAATTAATCTACAGTCTTGTCTGCTGTCAGCTACACGTGAGCGCCATTGACATTTGTCGCGCACCTTTCATACCCATTGCCTGCGTGCCACACAATGCCCTCGTACTTCTACAAACATTTCTCCAAATTTGCTTTGAGCAAGTCGGATTCCCTTTCATCAATATGTGATGATCTTAAGAGGAATGTGTGGTCAGAATCCAGTACAATAAACAGAAGATGTGCAAAATCAAAATTTAAAAGGTCAGCAGCTTCTTATTGATGCCCATGTCTTTGCATTGCTAGTGATTAAAATTGGCATGCGTAGTAGCAGGAATTTTCTGTCTCATTTTTTAATTCCTCTGTTGATTTGTAATCTAGAAGAACAGTTTTCTTTGGGGACTCTGGGGCTCTCTGATGCCCCAGACCATTGATTTTAGAAAATATTTGGAATAGTTGTTTACTATAATACACTAATTCTGAAAAGATATTAAAATGTGTTGGAAAGATCATTTCCATTTGTTTTGTTTGTCTGTGTGGGCTGGTATGTATAAATGTTACATGAATATTAATAAATGTCTATTCACAATAATGTTTTCATGAGCTGCAGACCTTTAAAATGCTTCTATACTAAGATACATGCCCAGCATATGATGATACATCATTTATTTAGTTTCCAGTGTCTAGGAAACATTATGAAGCCTCACGCAGACTTAGCCCTATAAGGTCTTTAGCATGTTCTGTGTCCAGCCGTTTATTTATTTTAATGTATGGTGAAGCTAATGAGGAACAGATCTCAGATATAACACATAGGATTCCCCCCCACCAATAAAAGAGAAAGTGTAACTATGGTAAGTGGGAAGAGTAAATGTTCTAAAGAAATATTCTTAGTATTTCCTGGGGACGTGGTGTCTTTTTCAATTATACTGATGCGTAGTTAGCACTAGATACCAAAACACAGAGTGCTCCTATATAATTTGCTTAGAAGTTTCCTTTGGAAGAACTACCACACCACTGCTACTCTGTAACTGCACTGTAGCTCACTAAAGTCCTTGGTGTGCTTTGCACAGTTAGTAGTTACATACATTTCAGGTAATAGAAGGCACGCGGCTATGTCTGGTTAAGAAAGCCAATTCCTCAGGGTGTGGAGCTATGAATTCACTAGAATAGAAGAACAATCAGGTATGAAATAAAAAAACTCTAGATAATCTATTTTTTTGAGAAGGTGATAGTGCTGATGTGTGTAATTGGGTGATGTTTATAGTAGAAGCTGGTGCTGTTTTACCCAGATTCCTCCCAAGTGTAAGCATGCATGGTTCAGAGGCAGTGAGTGTTGTCTACTAGAGGCTCACAGTTATTTCCTTTTACCCCCTGGGCTGCCATTAGTTGCTGTCTGGAGATGGAGAGGGAGGTTATATTTCCCACCATCACTGCCTTCAATCCTTGGCAGAGCTCAACCGATTGCTAACACAAAAGTCCCAAAGTTTTGCCCTGTTGGCTTAAAGGGACACAACTATGATAGGCCATTAATGCTCCCGAGCTTCTGATGGGATCAGGCTGAGGCTAGGACTCAACTAAAAGCACACCTTTGCTCAGCTTCTTTCTTGACCTGTTTCTCCAAGGCCCTACAGGTTTCTCCAAGAGCACTGCCCCAGTGAGTCCCTTGCATGGAAACAAATTCCATGCTCTGCCTTGAGGCAAATGGATCTAGGACAGCATTGATTTCACTCCTTCAATTCTAGAACACTTATTGCAGATTGCAGACATTGTGCATTCATGTACAAAATTGAATAAGAACTAATTCCTGCTTTTGAGGCACTCAGGTTCTGGTGAGGGAAGAACACCTTACAGGTCCTTACAGAGTGATACATGCTTTGATAGAGGAGAGAGCAAGAAGTCTGGAATGAGGTGGGGTCAGGAGGCTTCAAAAAGGAGGTGACAATTGAGCTACATGTTTATCAGTAGGGATTTACTAGACAGTTAAAAAAGAAAGACAGAAAAAAATTCTTCTTTTTCCAAACACACAAAAGCATGGTGTCTTTGGGAGACCACTGCAAGCTTAACGTGTTAAGAAGGGATATGGAAGATGAGATTGATTTAGGCAAGGGACAGACTATGTAGGGCACCAATGCAAAGAGATTAGACTTTATACTGTAAGATATGGATCTCTTTTTTTTTTTTTTTTAAGTTTTTGCATCTCTTCATTTAAGTAATCTTAATACCCAAAGTGGGGCTTGTACTCATGACCCTGAGATCAAGAGTCACATGCTCTGGGCGCCTGGGTGGCTCAGTTGGTTAAGCGACTGCCTTCGGCTCAGGTCATGATCCTGGAGTCCCGGGATCGAGTCCCGCATCGGGCTCCCTGCTCAGCAGGGAGTCTGCTTCTCCCTCTGACCCTCTTCCCTCTCGTGCTCTCTGTCTCTCATTCTCTCTCTCAAATAAATAAATTTAAAAAAAAAACTTTAAAAAAAAAAAGAGTCACATGCTCTTCCAAATGAGCCAGACAGGTGCCCCAGAATATGGATTTCTGAGAGACAACATTTTTTTTTCTTTCCCTTCTTTTTTTTTTTTTTTTTTTAATTAATATATAATGTATTATTTGTTTCAGGGGTACAGGTCTGTGATTCATCAGTCTTACACAATTCACAGCACTCACCATAGCACATACCCTCCCCAATGTCCATCACCCAGCCACCCCATCCCTCCTACCCCCACCACTCCAGCAACCCTCAGTTTGTTTCCTCAGATTAAGAGTCCCTTATGGTTTATCTCCCTCTCTGGTTTTGGCTTGTTTCATTTTTCCCTCCCTTCCCCTATGATCCTCTGTCTTATTTCTCAAATCCCACATATCAGTGAGATCATATGATACTTGTCTTTCTCTGATTGACTTATTTTATAATAAGTCAATTTCCCTCTAGTTCCATCCACATCATTGCAAATGGCAAGATTTCATTTTTTTGATGGCTGCCTAATATTCCATTGTGTGTGTGTGTGTGTGTGTGTGTATACACACACCACATCTTCTTTATCCATTCATTTGTTGATGGACATCTAGGCTCTTTCCATATGAGATACAGGATCTTATATGAAATTTAAAAAAATATTAAACTCTATCGAAAGAAGGAGGTCCATTGAGAAAAAGGAGGCGGGGCAGTGAGAAATACCAATACATAGGTAGTTGGTGGAATTCTTTGAGGGTGTGGGATATGAGAGATTGAAGAGATTTAGAAAAAAATGATAATTTATTAAATGTCAGGGATGAGAGAGGGAAAGATTCTAGGATGAATCCTGGGGATCTGGCTTCAATAACTGGGTATCTCATGGTTCCAGGAGGAATGTAAGGGAAGAGCTGTTGATTCTATCACCAAACAGTTTTTACTTATATTGTCTTGCAAATTTATAATGGTTCTTTAAGTAGATAAATTCACTGGTACCTCTTATATATAGGAAGAAAGATCTGGTGATTTTTGCCTTTCTTTTTTTAAAAAAAATACATATATATATATATTTATTTATTTACAGCATGTGAGCAGGGGGAGGGGCAGAGGGAGAGGGAAAGGGAGAGAAAAGAATCTCTAGCAGACTGCTGAATGAGGAGCCCCATGTGGGGCTTGATCCCTCAACCCTGAGATCATGACTGGAGCCTAAATCAAGAGTTGGATGCTTAACCCACTGAGTCACCCAGGTGCCCCATGATTTTTATCTTTTAAAAATCCTTACGAATGTTTCTCTTTCAAGTTGTTAATGCTGTCCTCATTGGCAAATTTAACTTGTTTTTTCCCCACTCTATCCACTCAACCATTTCTGTCAGTTTAAAAATTTTATAGACCCCATCCTCTAGAAAACCTTGTCTTATTTATTTTTAAATATATTAAATAGTTCTTAATAATTATAAATTGTTTCTATTTTCTTTGCTAGTATTACTGTTTAGAAGTCTTTTTGTAAAAATAATATTCTTTCATAGCTTTCAACATACTGTTAGTTCAAATGGTTTTTTTATTGAAGATGCTAAAGCAGTGGTTTTCACTAGAATTATCCCAGGATTTCTTCAAGGGCATGTAATAGAAGATTCGTGTGCATTATTTCTATGAAGTTTGTATGGTACTTATAATCTATAAGGGCAGCTAAAGCTGAAGTACCACAAAAATCTTAAGGGACTGGCCATAGCAGAAGCCTATGTTTAAATATGGTGGACACAGAAAGCAAACAGAGCTTTTTATGGAAATGTCAAGGACAGATGCCCTGATATGCAGATAACGATTTGCAAATGTACTGCTTTTCTAATGGGCAACTCCAATATAGCCAAGGTGATTTAGCAACTGTACCTGAGATTCATTTATTTAATGATTCTCCCAAGGAATACTAGTGAGACTTGTTAATCTTTAAATAAAATATGTAGCTAACTTGAAAGTGAAACAGGATATGTGTGTGATCACTTTTGTCAAACTGAGGAGGACTTCTGTTTCTGAATTATTATTTTTGAGTTGGGAAGTCTATTTTTAGAATACATTCTACAATAATCTTTGATTGTTAAGTATAAATTTCCATTAGAATAAGAAAAAAACCCAAAATATTCAAGTGATTATAGGCCACAATTGTTTATCTATAATGTTTTTATTTTTTTTTAATTTTTAAATATTTTTTAAAGATGTACTTATTTTAGAGAGAGAGAGCTCACGTGTGTGTGTGTGTGTGCAAGTTTGGGGAGAGGCAGAGGGAGAGAATCTTCAAGAAGACTCCCTGCTGAGCACAGAGCCCCATGTGGGGCTCTATCTCACTACTCGTGAGATCATAAGATCATGAGATCATGACCTGAGCCAAAACCAAGAGTCAGATGCTCAACCAACTGAACCACCCAGGTGCCCCTACAGTGTTTTTATTTCTAGTATATCCTTAACTTATAACTGATCCATTTAACATGGGCAATGGAATTTCTATTTTTATTCATGTTTCTGAAATAAGTATAAGTATTTTTGAAAATAAATAATATATAAAAAATGTATAAGTAATTATATCCTATGAGGTAAGGTACAGTTCCCTATGATGTAATATAAAACTGTTTTTTTTAATGGTGTCATTCTGGTACTTTAATTACTAAGCTTACTATTTGTACAAGCTAGTGTGTACTCTTATGCAACCCTAAATGGATTTTAATATTTTACTAATCAGTAGAACGAATATATTCCATCTAGGGATAATTCCATCTAAATATTAGTTATGACAAAAATCATCTTCAGGTCCAAAAGACTTTTGGAATATATGATTTTCAAATTCTGAGACTATGCAATAAAGCAATGGTTATTGACTTGGTAATGAAATAGAATATGGAAAACAGTTAAGGGATTCAAATAATGTTTGATTTGGTGAATTTACTTACAATCTGCTATTGGTATTTAATAAGGAACTGGTATACCATAGGAAATTATTTTTAAACCAGAACACGAAGTAAATGGACATTTTTGCTTCTTTGTTATTTTACAAAGGGCACTTCTGTTTTACCACAATCAATCTTGCCAACCTGCTAGTGCCTTTGACCCTGATCTGAGAACCTTTTACTTGAACTTGGCCTTTCAAATAGGGTGAATACGATCATGGTTGTGGTTTGTGGAGGGCAGAGGCACAGGCAGCTTGGGCTTATCCAACCAATACTAAGTGCAATATTATGGTGTAGAGGAGGAAACCTGCCAACTCAAAGATGAAAGAATTTCCTGTGCTTCACTTCTCAAAGCATTCAGAATTATTGAGTTGGCCCTCGATGTACAGAAAAATACTCTAAACTGGAAAGTAATTTGTTTGAAAGGATTTTCTTCCATGATGAAAACCTATGAAAATAACATCTATATATTATAATATATAAGGTGAAAGTTGATATCCTATATCTTTAAGTAATATTTTCCTTACATGAGGGAAATCTCTGGGGTCTTGATAATTAAAACTATCTAATAATACTGGCAGAGTGGATGTAGGTTGGGATTTTCCACCACATAAGTATTGCCTAAGTTTTATTGCCTGAAAAAAAATGTGCTTTTTCATTAGTGAGTTTTTCTATATTACTGTGTGCCAGTTGTAACATTTATTTTTGTTTTACACAAGTTTTGATTTTTCCTCATATAATTAAATTCAGATTTTTATTGGCTGTTGGTTTCTTGGAAATTTTTGTCTTCACAATGACTCTTGCAATAACCTCTAAGTAGTCTTGTTTTTGCCTTGAAAAAAAGGTACAATTTAGATGGAGAGGAAAGATGAGAAGTGAATACTGCTGACAAATATCACTTTCATCATGCTGTTCCCATGATTAAGAACCTAACATGTCTTGGGGTGCCTGGGTGGCTCAGTTGGTTAAGTGTCTGACTCTTGATTTTGGCTTAGGTCATGATCTCAGTCATGGAATCGAGCTCTGCATCAGGCTCAGTGCCTGGCATGGAGCCTACTTAGGATCCTCTCTCTCTCCCTCCCTTTGCCCCCCACCCCACCCCCTGCTCATGCGTACAGCGCACTTTCTCTCTCTTGCTAAAAAAAAAAAAAAAAGAACCTAATGTGTCTTAAAGCTTCTCTCAAAAAGTACTAACTCATTTATTTGACCTTGGAGTTCTTTCATCAACAGCCCTTGATGACCCTAATATTATTTTTCTCCTGTTGTCTGTAGTCTATCTTCCTAGCAATACTTACCCAATTTTATCTGTTTTCTTCTCCTGAAACTTAAAATTATTTTCCTCTTGTTTAAAACAGCCTCTTCTGCTTTCTGCCCATTCAAATCTAGCACATTCTTCGAGGCCTGCTAAAACAGACCTCCTGCATTCATAGATAAACTGGCCAAGAAGGCTCTTCTGTACCTCTGTTACTTTAAATGCCTTTAATCATATATATGTGACTATCTATCTATCTATCCATCTATCTATCTATCTATCTATCTATCTATCATCTATCTATGTATCTATGTATGTATGTATCTATCTATCATCTTATCCCACTATGTGAGACAGCCATTGAACTAAACACTTGTGATATCAGTGTACCAAACAGATAAGTAAATTTGCCCTCCTAGAGGTTACATTCTCTGCCTATACATGATGAAGAGGAACATATCATAATGACTAAAAGCTTAAGTTCAGAAGTTGAACAAAATTGGGGTCAAATTTCAGCTCTAACCTCACTTAGCTTTGGTTAATTTTCCTCCCTATGCTTCACTCTCCCCATGTGTATGTTAGGGATAATTATAATACCTTCATATTAGGTTTATTGTGAGAATTTTTTTTGTTTTTTAAAATTTTATTTTTAAAGATTTATTTATTTGGTGGGGGGAGTAGAGGGATAGAGAAACTTTAGGAGACTCTGCGCTGAGCTGAGCACGGAGCCCAGTGCAAGGCTTGATCTCACAACCCTGAGATCACAACCTGAGCTGCAATTAAGAGTCCGAGGCTTAGCTGATTGCACCACCCAGGAGCCCCTATTGTGGGAATTAAATGAGATAATGCTTTTTTGAATAGACTAATACCAATAGTATTCTAGAATTTATTACATGCAGCTTACATCACTTAAAATATTAGGGAATTTTTGATATCTCCTTCAAAGGTAGCATGTTATTAAAATGAGAATTAATAAGGAGGCTTCATTGAATGTACCAACTACACAATTCATTTAGCATTATTGATATTTTTATAAAAGATAATCTTTTTCTCTTATGAATCTGCAAAATTGGAAAAGCAGTTCTTTGCTGATTACCATAGTTCTGAAAGGCAGTTTTTACTCTCCAGAGACTTAACTGCTTTCTGATTATAAAAGAGTCAAATTACATGGTTTTTCACACATACAGGATATTATTTAGTAAATGAGTAGGTCATTGTACCAAAAGGTATCTTACTAGTCTCAAAAAACTTTTCAAATGATTTAATATGTACCTAGAGGAGTTATTAACTAATGATTCCAGCAAAAACTGATTCTGTCACTTACTCTTCTTATGATATTTTATTTCTACCTTCATATGACGTGGTTCTTAAATCAAAGGATGACATTCATATAAAAAACTCTCTGAATTTATGGAAGTAAATGGACTTGGTTCATTTATTTATCGTTCATTTTTTTTCATACATTTTTTCATGTTACTATGTTAAAATCTATAAAAGAGGTAAAAGATTGAATGAGAAGTTGACTTGGGGCATGTAAAGAATCAAACAACTGGAAAATAAGGCTACATATTGATGCAATGCAACAAAAACAGATGACTTATGGTGGTCAAGGAAGTCTTCTTGGAGTCAAAGATTGGAAAAAAATGAATGCCATTTTAGCATTCTTAGCATTGGCTAAGAAGCAGTCAAGTATTAAAGGTAAGGTACATAATTGATCTTTTATATTGGGGTGTTTTATATACTGTTCAGTAGGTAATAGGATTTAAAATGCAAATGCCAAAATAAAACTTGCTCCATAAGCATTCTATCTAAAGGCTTGAAGGTGGTGGAAAATTTCCATTATACATTTAAATTGCAGCAAAACTTTTCTTTTCCTTAACATTTTTTTTTTTTTTTTTTACCCTTACTGAAAGGAAAATATGTCAGGACTAAAACACATTCACATACACACTGAAAACCACTTAAGCAGGATGCACAATTTTTCCTCAACCCATGTGGCCTTGAAAATGAGTATGTAAAGGAAGAAACTGGTCTATATAAAAGTGTCTCTGATTCTTGGGTGGCTTATGGTTAGTGTTATTGTTTTTAAAAACCACTCTTGGCTTCTGTGGTACGTTGACCTGTGTGTGGAATCTCAAAGTAAATGTTTTCCACTTGGTGGGACACTGGGTCAAAGACGAAAGGTTTTGTTCCCTTTCCAGTAATAATTTTTTCCCCCTCCATATTCACATGATGATTTGAAGCCCTTTTCTTTATTTGAGGCAAATCTTCTTTCTTAGAATAAGCATTTCGTAATTTAGGAAGCCAGCTTCCAAGACCTGAAGCTCATTGTAAAGCAGGCTGAGGCAATCCTTTATTTGGTCTAATTTTAAGGCGGTAGAGGGCTTGTTTTCCACTACAAGGAGCTGTTGTTCCCAGAATTAGCCCTGAACATTTTGGTTAAACCAGATTTCTCTAGAATGCTGCTACTAATGCTTTCTCTGATTTAAGCTATTGTGAGCTTGAACACAGATTAGTTTATTTGATTATCTAGAAAAGCTATGAAGGGATGGACAGTGGATGCATACATTTTTATAGGGGAGAGAGAAAGGGTAAATGAGGAGTTTGATGCACTATCCAGTTGGATGATGGAAAATAGGGAGACGATCTTTACTGGAGGCAGCCAAATGGATGCCTTGTGAAGGGGGAGAAGACTAGTAAGTGAGAAAAGACAGATGTGAAAGATGAGGTCTCCCAAAACAAACTGCCTACATGACAACTTTGTGTTGTTCTCTGAGTAGAAGACCCTGTCTGGGGTTGCCTAGAGTGAGCCGTGTCTAACTCACTGAGACATTTGGCTTGCGAGAGAGAGCTACTTCCGGGATTCCGAGAGTTCAGATGTGGCATAGGGCTACATCATGCAGAGTTGGAGTAACTTAAATATCTCAAGACCTTTGTATTCCCCCAAAAGAAAATCTGGAGCACCGTTTAGAATTTCAGTAGGACTGGATCTTTGAAGCATGTATCCTTTAGATACAGCCTGGCCTATGGTACACTAAGGTAAATATCAGACTTTTGTCACATTGTCTTCCTGATGGAGTATGCTAGAGCCAGGGCATAGTCTTGAACGTCTGGTTTCATATGCCCTTTGCCTTGTCTGCCCAGCTTTTCCCCTTTCCAAGCACTTCCCACATGTGCCTCCACCAAGGTCCCCATCTCTCCTTACCCCTGCCCTCATTTCTTGCTCCACTCATTCTATTTCTGAGCAAACAGAATAACAGTAGTGTAAGTGGAGGAAAAAAAAAAAATCTCTTCCTCTACCTATCTTAGGTTCTCCAGCTGAGGCCTTATAAATTAGGGCAAAGATAGATAACAAGAGAAAAACAAATACAAATTTGTTAACATGTGCATGTACTTGGGAGTACCTAGAGATGAGTAACTCAAAGGGATGATTAGATTTAGGCTTAAATACCATTTTAGGCTAAAATAAAAGGGGCATGGGGCTTCTGGGATAGGAAGGCAAGTTTTGAGAACGTGTCCAGGAAAAGTATGGTAAACAAGGATTTTTTAATAAGGTTTGCTGTGTAGATTTAAGTCAGTGCCTTCTTTATTGATCAGAGTTGTTAGAAGTCCTACCTCTTTCTTGTGCTGGAGAGACACCTTTACGAACAAATTTCCTTTACCAAGGTAGCACTTACGTCCTATTTTTAGAGCTTTTCCAGCCTCTGATGGTTCTCAGTGGCCTTTAGCTCAAAATAATCCTTATGCCAAAGAGACATATTATAGTGTGGTACATTTTGGTACCCCACAGAAGCTTCAGCTTCCTGCCTGTGGGAATTAGGATTAGGTAATACTCATGGATTGGCCAAGACTGCTTGATTTCCCACTCTGAAGGCTTTTTGGTGTCCCTGATTAGGACTCAGATTTTCCTTTCTTATCAGGTAACACCATGATTTACCCAGCTGTTTATGCTACTTATGCATGATACTTCTTATAGGTCACCCCTATTTCTAATCCATTGGGGATTTCTGCTGACTCTACCTCTTGAATCCATTCTTTGTCTTCACAACTGCCACAAGACAAGAATATTGACATCTTTTACCTACATTACATTATAGAATTCTCTCTTTATATGTCTGCCAACTTCCACTCTTGTTTTTCCACAGTCTAGTCAAGGAGAGATGTGAATGGGGTTTGTATCATTCCTTAGATTAAAGATTTTCAGTGTCTTCCTGTTGAATTTAAAATAAATCAGCTTCTCACCAAGGTCTGCAAGGCCTGGTGTGACCTGGCCCAGCCTCCATTTCTAGAGTTTCATTTTAACACTCTCTCTCATACTCACTATTCACTATCTCCAAGCATAATGATCTTCTTTCAGCTCCTTGGTCACTTGAGGCTCTTCTGCATCTTGGAACATCTGCCTGAAATGACCTTTTTTATATTTCTTCCATGACCAGATCTTTCTATTTATCAAGCTTTTGACTTTAGTGCTATCCCAGCTCTCAATTTGTTGTTGTTGTTGTTTGTTTATGGTACTTGTCATGGCATGCAATTAACTTATTTTTCTGTTTATATATTTGTTCTGTCTCCTGTGCCCATATGTTCTTTTTGAGATGATAGTCTTGCCATTCTTTTTTACTCTTCTGTATTGAGATTGTAGTATAGTCCCTGACACATAGTAGCTACTCAATAAATATTTGATATGCAAACAGCCAAGGGCAAGTCCTGTTCCCAATACTTCTGATAAAGACTATATCACTGTTGACTAAGGGTTGTTCCTCAAAACATGTCTCTGATTTTATAGGATAATCCTACCTTATATTAAATTTGCATCTGAATGAATTGGAGTTAGACCTCTCAGAAATTATAGGTTTTTAGCCATTTCTTTCTTTATAAACTGCTAAACAAAATTCTTGCCCTGAACCTAAGGCATTATTGTCAGAAACTTAGGTTTCAAAATATACTAGTCAGCCAGCCCAAAGCTATGAATGCAGATTTTATAGCGTTTCCCCCAAGCAAATCGTGCATACTGTAAACCTTTTGAGATTTTACTTAAAAAATTGGTTTCCTAGCCATGCACATCTTTCTGTTTTCCCACCTCCTCATGTCTCTTATCTATCTAGGAGAGCTAATTGCAAAAAGTTCACAAATGTAATTGCATTGAAACATCAGAAAAGCTATTCTTTTGAAGTAAAACGGAATAAGTATAGTTATTAGTTCCAAAGTATATCTGACCAAATGGCATTCAATAGCATATATCTCATCACTACATTGTATAAAAGGATTGACTCCAATTCAGGAGTTTAAACTTTGCTCACTGTACATTTACTTTTCAGTAATGTTAATTAGCTAATTTGTGAGTCACAAATAAGCTATAATTAGTATGGTGCTTTGATATTTTATTTCTAACAACAGGAAGATGATTACCTTCAAAAATAATAAAAGATTTAAATCTAAGTAAGGATCTAAATTACAGTCGTTGAATTGTGAAGAAAAGTGAATTCAGTTAATCCTCATTTGCATGTGCCAATTAGTTAAGTATTAATCAATTTCCTATATAAATGGAAATGAGGATACCAGGATTCTTTGGTAAGATAATGTTTCTCATTAACACAAACACAGCCTCCTGACATTTCATAAAACAAAACAAAACAAAAAAAACCCAAAACTCCCGTTTTCCTTCGTCAAAATATCTAGTGATTTATTTTTCTAAGTTATGGAATCTGTTCATCCCAACACGTTTGTAAGAATTTTTTTCAGAATTTCTCTTAGAATCTAATAATAAAGAATAGCTATTGAGCAGAATTTAGAGTATACCTTAGTTATTATTTTAATTAAAGTATACTTGACACACAATGTTACATTAGTTTTAGATGTATAACAGTGATTTGACAAGTCTATACATTATGCTGTGCTCACCACAAATGTGGCTACCGTCTGTCACCATAGAACTCTAATATAATACTTTGTTCCTTATGCTGTATTTTTTTTTATCCCCATGACTTATTCATTCCACAACTGGCAGCCTATATCTCCCACTCTCCTTCACCCATTTTGCCCATTCCTCTACCCTACTCCTCTCTGGCAACTGTCAGTTTCTTCTCTGTATTTATGGGTCTGTTTCTGCTTTTTGTTTATTTTTATTTATTTATTTTAGATTCCATGTAGCAGTGAAATCATATGGTATTCGTCTTTCTCTAACTCATTTTACTTAGCTTAATACCCTCTAGTCATCCATAGTGTTGCAAATGGCAAGATTTCTTCCTTTCTTATGGCTAAGTAATATTCCATTGCATGTATCTATATATCTATATCACATCTTCTTTATCCGTTCCCCTATTGATGAACGCTTGGGTTGTTTCTATATCTTGGCTATTGTAAATACTGCTGCAATGAACACAGGGATGCAAAACATAATACTGATTTGAAAAGATACAATTATTTTTTTATTAAAAAAATTTCAAATCTCAGAACTCAATTTTATATCTGAGGATGTGGGAGAGCAAAGTAAGAAGCTGAAAATTTTCAGATGAGCTATGCTCCAGTGAATTTATCTGTTTGTCCTCCCTTCCTTCTTCCCTCCTTCCTCCCCCACCCCCGCCCGACCCAGGTATGGAATATGCCCAAGTATATGTGTTTAAAATATTTACATTTAAAACAAATAATAGAGTTTGAAAAATCAATAAAATTCCTTGGTATTGAAAAAGCTATTTGGTATTTGGAAAATCAAAGGAACAGAAATTTTAGCATAACTATTAAATGAATGATTTTTAACAAGTGCTTTTACAGGACTTTTAGAGCTCAGTTTTGCAAAGTTCAGGACTGACATAGACATGATATTCACAGAAATAAGGCTGTGTCAACATTCTCTGCCTTTCAGAGTTAGTCCTCTGGGGTATATTTGCTCCATTACAACCTGGCCCTTTATCATCATATTGATATATGACTAAAATGCAATTAAAAAATTATTACTGTGGGAAGTGAGAAATTATAATAAAACCAAGATGGTCTTTGAAATGTGGTTTATGTGGGAAATACTCTAGTGAGATGAATAGAGTAGTGGTCCGTTTTCCCATCCTACTACAAATTTTAGTTTGAGGTGCTTCTAAGTATCAGCTAGCTTTTAGATTCCCAAATTATACTTTCTTGATTAACCATCAGATTGTTTTTCCTCTATCATTTATAAAAGGCAATATTAATCAGTGTGATTATTCAGAAATTTTTTGACCAAATAATTTTATATGTATATAAAATCTTAAGATTTTATTTGTCAGAGAGAGAGAGAGGGAGACAAAGCACAAAGTAGGGGGAGTGGCAGGCACAGGGAGAAGCAGGCTCCCTGTCGAGCAGGGAGTCCTACGCGGGACTTGATCCCAGGAACCTGGGATCATGACCTGAGCCAAAGGCAGAAGTATAATCCACTGAGCTACCCAGGCACTCCCCAGATAACAAACTTATAAAGATAATGGTGTAGTCTAGAGGAATATCCAATTATCCTAAAATTTCTTAAAAATATTATTTAATAAAAAAACAAATAAAAATTACCCATAATCCTAAGACAAAACTAAATAAAGTAATAAGAGAATAGCCTCTTCTGCCCACTGTTCTTAAAATCCCAATCCCTAGAGGTAACTACTTAAAATTTTAGTACCTGTTTTAAATTTTTTCTTCATTTTATTAAAAAGTACCCACACATACATATATACAAGTATTCACACACTTTCAAAAATGGAGTCATGTAAAAAAATAAGTTACCATAATTTATTCAACTGTTTCCTTATTGATATATAATCAGAGGCTTTTGTTTGTTTTTTGTTTTTCCCGTTACAGTGCTTCAGTGGGAATCCTGGGACAGATGCTTCTGTGCTAGTGTGTTTATTTTTTGTTTTTGTTTGCTTATTTGTTTGTATCACTTCCAAAAATGTTGAACTTCTTTCAGTTCCGTAAAGAGTTTGTAAGAAGAGCCATTTCCTTATACCTTCATCATTCCTGATTATCGTTCTTAATTTCTTTCAATCTTATGATAATGTGGTTTTTTTATTTCTTTAAATACTAATGAGCCAGAACACCTTTCAAATGTTTGCATGTACTCCATCTGCATTTCCTCTTCCTTGAAGTCCCTATTTCTCAAGGTGTCAAACATATACAAGACTGAAAAAACAATCAATTATGAAGCCCCCAAAATTTAGAATAAAGTTTGAATCTAGATGACTTCTCTAGTTGTATAATAAAATAACCGAATTCTGTTAATACTGCTTTTGTCTTCTTGTTCTGCATTTGGCTAGGATATGGAACCAACTGACCAGTTGTATGAACCTACAAAAGAGGATATTTGAAAAAAACCTTGCATCTGAGTTGATGACAGCATCCATTTTGCAGTGGTACTGGTGGTTAAATACCTCTCTTAGGGCTCATTTGGCTGGCACCCTGAGTTAGCAGTCCATTCAAAGCCCAAAAACTAAGACTACTTAATGGTTGCACAAGAAAGCAGTCACTGAAATCTTAATTTACCTTTGGAAATGTTTTGATTTGGATTGCAGTTGTCTAGATGAGGACCAGTATATATGCGTGTGTGTTGTGTGTATTGATGTATGTGTATATATCTGTATATTTATATATAGATTTTTTTCCCCAAAATGTGTGGTGACTTCAGGAGAGTATCTGTTTTAGCAAGTTGACAGATTTCAAGGTCAATATACAAAGGTGTATTGTAAATTTTAGTAAATTTTATTTTTATATACTGGCAACAATTAGAAAATGAAATATACTATTTTCAAAGCATCAAAAAAATTCCTAGGAATAAATCTAACAAGAAGTGTGCAAGACCTTTATACAGAAAACTACAAATATTATTGAGAGAAATTAAAGAGTATTTAAATAAACATAAAATGAACACATCATGTTCATGAATTGAAGGACTCTCTATGATAAAAATTGACCTATACATTCAAAACAATTTTAATTAAAATAATAACTAGAAGTTTGTGTGTGTGTGTAAATTGACATACTAATTCTAAAAGCTGCATGGAACGTTCAAAGGGCCAAGAATTACCAAAGAAACCTTGAATTATAAAAATAAAGCTGGGAGATTTGCACTGCCAAGATTATATTATGTGTTATCATATACTACTGGTGGGAATATGAAATGGAATGAGAATTTTGAAAAATTGTTTGGCATTTTCCATAATCCAGAAATTCTGCTCCTAGATTTAAATAGAAATTTATAAATACATGCACCAAAACACACATATAAAAATGTTCATAGTAGCACTATGTAATAGCTTTGAACTGGAACAAAATTCAACAGTAGACTCATCAATCAATTGTGGTATGTTATAGACATACAGGCACACACGTATACACTGTCATGTAATACTACAAGACAATGAAAATGAATAAATACTGCCTCCTGTAATAACATGGCTGATTCTTGCAAAAAATGTTGGGAAAAAACAGTTATAAAATAGTAAGAAATAGTACATACTGCATAATTACATTCATGTAAAGTTCAAGAGCACTCAAAGTATTGATGGTGGTAGGAGTCATTGTAGAGATTACTTTTGGAAGGCAGTGAATAGGGTAGGGGGCTTGGGGGGACGTCTGAAGTTTTGTTCTTTGATAGTTATGGTGGTTACCCAGTTGTGCTTACTTTATAAAAATTTGTTGGACTGTATGATTTGTATTGCTTTCCGTACCTGTGGTGTACTTCAACCAAACATTTGTATACTTTTAGAGTCCGCATAGCATGAATTTTTTTTTTTTTTTAAAGATTTTATTTATCTATTTGACAGAGAGAGACACAGCGAGAGAGGGAACACAAGCAGGGGGAGTGGGAGAGGGAGAAGCAGGCTTCCCGTGGAGCAGGGAGCCGGATGCGGGGCTCGATCCCAGGACCCTGGGGCCATGACCTGAGCCGAAGGCAGACGCTTAACGACTGAGCCACCTAGGCGCCCCCGCATAGCATGAATTTTAATGTAAATAGGATCAGTAGTACTGTATCATGTGACAAATAAAAATCTTAAAATTGAAATAGTGACATTTCTGCATAACGTTCTTTAAGATAGTATTTTTGAAAATCAGTATTTTAAAAAATAATCATTCTGACTTGGGAATAACCTAAACTTCTTAGTTAATGTTGTTTTTAAGTGATTAAAAGAAAAACATTTCTAGTAGTTGATGTTTTTTTCTCAAACATGATTCATGATGAGAAATTGGAAATCCTGAACATTTTCTTTTTAGTTCACAGGGAGTTTTTAATTGTGAAAAGATACATTTTTAAATTGTAAAATACTAGGCAGAATTAATTACTAACAGCTCTTGGGAATAGTAAACGTTAGTAAGGAAATCTAGATTGCTGGCAATGGCTATCTATTCTTCTAAGCACCATAGCTGAAAAGTGGCTCAGATTGTAATAGGAGATTAACTTTCATAGCTTTCTTTAGATCATATGCACATAGTCAATTCACTGCTCTAGTAATTTAGTTGAAACT
Organism: Mirounga leonina; assembly: GCF_011800145.1. Classification (NCBI taxonomy): domain Eukaryota; kingdom Metazoa; phylum Chordata; class Mammalia; order Carnivora; family Phocidae; genus Mirounga; species Mirounga leonina. The sequence goes on from NW_023270431.1 coordinate 13,821,268, forward strand.
TTCCTGAGGTATTGATATTTAGACTTTTTAAGGTCTTTCATTGCCATAAGCCACTTTATTTAATTCCTTCATCTCAGAAATGGGAATTCTACCACCCTCCTGACATCACAGTGACATGCTGATTAATTAGTTAATGTTTGTAAAGTGCTTTGAGGATGTAAAGTGCTAAATAAGTGTTAAGCCTTGGTAAGTATCACAGTCAATCAATATAATGTTTTATTGTACAGAATCTCATGTGTTACTTCAAATGCAGTATACTAATTTAGTTAATGTGAGAGTTCTTATGAAATTACAACTATATCACAAAATTGGCAGAAATTTTATAAGTTATGAAGATGCAGCAGGGATCAGAGAATTATATTGATTTATTTATTTAGAGTTTAATTTGTATTCATTTTTCATTTTTGATCAAAAAGAATTAAAACTTCTCACCTCAACTTCCATTTTAATTTTACATATTAAAAATACTCATAAAAATAATCTGTGCTAGAGTCTCCTTAGCCATCCTCAATTCTGAATATCATATTTCATTTCCAAAAGTATTATTGATCTCTTTTTAAGAATATCTGAGGGCTGGAGTTTTAATGAATTTATCCCTGTTTCTTCATAAAATCTAATAAGTGGCTTTGCATTAATAAAAAATGGCAAGAATTTTGTAATATGGCATTTAGGTAATATAAGACAACTTTTCTGTTTAATAGGGATAGGCTAAGATTGGCTGAAAGAGGTTTGATATTATCCAGATATATTGACTCTAAGCCGAGATATACAGAATAATTAAGGAGGTAAGAACCGTAATTTTTTTTTCATTTCCTTAAAACCCAGAGGACATTCATGTTCTTTGGGCAGGAATTAAGAGTTAAATCCAGTGTATTTATCCACATTTAATAGAGAAATGAGCAAATTATAACTTGAAAATAATTCCTTATTATTCCAAATAGTTACTATTCTTAAAAAAATACCTGAAATAAATATAAGTACCTGAAAATATATTGCGCTCTTTGTTGCAGCATGTAATTTCATTCTTTTGGGTGAAGATTTAAGGCAGATAGTGAACAAAATGAAAGAGCAAACATAGAGTTTATGTATTCTAGACAGCTTTCTCTTGCCTTTGTAGACCTAAGGAAATTCCTTCTCTGTGTTGACGTCAGTACTTGCATGAGAATAATCTGAGAACAGCAAAAGATTTAATTAGGTAGCTGACTTTGCAAAAACAAACCACGCTGTGAAAAACATGCAGATCCCAGAATCTTCACTTCTTCTGGGAAATTACTTTTCCTGGGTTCCTAAAGATCAGCTAGTATAATTTTATGGATGAGAACACTGAGCTTAAACACATTCCCTGGATTTGCCTGGGGCACCGGACGGTAGAGTCCGCGCTTCTCTGGCAGGGGCCTCACCCTTGTCACCTCTTCACTGTCTTTGTGGATGAGGGAATGGGTACAGGGTTTGGAATTTGGCAGAGTTGGCCTGGGGCCAACGTCTGGCTTTGTCACTTTCCATGTGTGTGACTTTGAGCACATCCCTTCCTGAATACCAGTTTCAGTGCCTTACAGAATGGAGAACTGATGCTTTTCAGGGTTGCTGTGAGGATTACAGATAAGGCACCATAAGTACCCAGGGAGGAGCCTGACATATAGTCAGCTCAATAAGTGAAGGTCAAATAATATAAGTGGCTTATGGTCCTTTTACATATATTATGTCTGTTAGAAAATCTTGATTATTACAGTAACTATACGGATATACTGTTTTACATGCAGCAACTCTGTACATTTGTTCATTTAATTTTACAACAACTGATAGGTTTCTCAACAACTGTTTTATTTCTATTTTACATATGAGAAGGCTAAGACTTAGAGTAATGGATATGTGTAACACAATCAAGACTCATAGAAATTAAGTAATCAACCCATGAAAGGCCGCACAGCTTGTGCCCGGGGAGCTGGACCTCTGTCAAATTGGCCCATCTGCCCTTCTGCACCTTCTGCTATTGCTGTCTACCTAGATGACTCATTAATTTTATCCTGTAGTAGTGATCCTAAATATAAGCAGGAGAAATGCCCCCAGAGAAAAGAGAAGGGAAAAATGAGGGCAGAAAAACGAGAAAGAAATAAGAGTAGAAAAATTCAGAATGCAGTATGTAGGATTCTTGAATAACCAACACCACTTATACATTCTTTACATTAATTATAGGATTTGAAAAACTGGTATTTTGTTACTCTGGTGTAAAGTTAATTCCATAAGAATTTGAACTTTTTTTCTCAGTCTTAGTGTACTATCAGTTAGATGAGGTCAGTTTACACAATATCCTGTCTTTGCCACCAATTTTACTGACTAAAATAAATTCAACATAGTATCTGTTACTGACGTGGCTCCCATTTGTCACTGGTAAATGCATATTATGTCCCACACCATGACAGTGACTTTATCCACAGTTCCTTGGGGAACTAGAGTATATCACTTACAGGGTTTGGTGAGCTCATAAAGCTATTTATAATGTGTAACACAACCATTAATAGTTTGAATATTTATAACCATACTTAATAGCTATATATCACTGGTACAACAACAAAAAATACATATGGAAAGAAAATGGTTTCTTTCTCAAAGGCAAAACTGATATCTTTGCCTTTCAGTGGACTTGGGAGGAAAATCAGATTTTTGCACAAAACTGGAAATGGCCCTCAGGAGAAATGTGTCCTAGGATTTTTGTACTATATCCTTATAGCATTGTTACTTACCTGTACACTTACCAGAACATTTTTCTGCTTGCTTGTTTTACTTGTCTTGCTATCCTGTGTCCAATTGGTTCAGGTTGGCTTAATTTACCTAATAGACATCTCAGAGTTAACCCATACAAAACTGAAAGCTTGACCCTCACAATCTCAGCCTCATTTGAAGTTCCCAGATCATTTGAAATCATCCTTTTCTAGTTGATGACATATTCCTTTCTTTCTGTTTCTTGGGCCACAGACCTTTGAGTCATCCTTCAGCATTGTCTTTCCTTCTCTGTCTGGATCCTCTAATGAGAAACATATTCATCAACATAAAATATCATATAATTTCAGGAGTTTCACAGATGCCCTGAAGCCCAGACACTTATGGACTTTAGGTTCAGAACCCCTATAAAATGCCCCTTCCAGGTTTATAATCACATTATGCTTTATAGTGAAAGTTTTTATTATAAAATGATACAAAATAAAACATGATTCATTTTCTAACAAATAGATAATGTTGGTTCTTTTAATCAATAGAAAATAATACCTTAATTTATACTTCTCATTTTCTCTTCAAGTGTTGATAGTAAGAAAGTCTTAACATGGAAAATCTGTCATGAAAGAACTTAAGGATCAGATAAAGAACTTCAGGTCTGCCTTATGAGATTCTAGAGAACTTAGATATTCATAACATGACCAAAAACAGGATTTCTGTGGCTCATTAGTCTTTAAACATTAATTTAAAATTGCAATATGAAAAGAATGCTACCTATCACGTATACAAGAGACATTAGAGACTTGGATTTTTTTTTCTTCTTTTTTTTAAGATTCACAGGGAACCTTGTTCTCTGGCAAGTTAATTAATAGTAATCAAGTAAATTTTCATTATACAATTAGAAATTGCATTGTTAATGCAATTGAAATTTGCATTGACTGTGAAAAAAGTTTGTTGAATGTACAAAATCCCTGCCTGAGGCTAAGAAGTTCTTGACCTTAGAGTTAAGACAAAGTCTATTTATTGCTCTATGAGTCTGCTTATCATTTTAGGTGTAAGCAACAATGAAGGGTGTGGTTTTTACTTGGCTATATAACTCTTTTATATTCCTTTTATAATATTATTTCTAACACAATTCTGTTTTTATTTTCAGCCTTTAATCTTTAATCATTTATAAGTGAAAAATTCAACTTTTAAATTAATGCTCCCAAATTTAAAACATTTCAACTGAAATATTGGCTATAAACCCTCTGAGACAGGAAGAGTAAAATTTATTTGCTATGAACAGAACAAATTGAATTTAGACTCTTCTAGGTATACTTACGTGTTTTTATAACAAAGTTGGAAAGTTCTAAAGAAATTTTAGTAATCATGTAATTTTGGAATATAGCTAACATACTTAGAATTCTAATTTTTAGGAGTTTATGGTTTAAAAAATTAATTTTTAAAAGTCGTAGTGCATTAGGAACTTTTTTTAAAGATTTTAGTTTTTACTTACTTGATAGAGAGAGAGACAGAGAGCAGCAGAGGGAAAGGGGGCAGACTCCCAGCTGAACAGAGAGCCTGATGTGGGCCTCGATCCCAGGACCCCAGGATCATGGCCTGAGCTGACAGCAGATGCTTACCTGACTGAGCCACCCAGACACCCCCTGAGTTTGGAATTTTTAAGAAGCTAAACAACATTTATATGTTTATAAAATAATTTTGAAACATGAGCAGCAAAATCAGAATTTGTGTTTATAAAATAAATAAAATACAATAATACCATTTTATTGTTAAAAATGAAAGAAATACTCCTACATACTTAAGATAACATTAGTCTAGATGGCTACTGTAGAATCGTAAACTTCTAGAGATAGAAGAACTAGAGTTTATTTCATTGTAAGTTAGGTGCAATAAACAACTGTTTAGGACATCTCAATATTGAGAAAAAAAAATCCAAAAATAACTTTGCTAAGCACCATGTAATGTAAAAGAAATACATGACACCATTTTATTATAATCACAACAAACAGCATGATACAGAAGTATTTTGCCGCTGCTCTCTTCTCCCTCACCACCGGCAGTCACTAACTGTAAACTGCATATATCTGCTAAACCCTGAGAGTAGCCTCAAAATACTTTACAACACATTCCTTAAGTAGTCACCTCCTATGAATCTGAGTGGGCTAATAGGTGAAAGTTATTTATCATTTTCTTCCTGCAGTATAACCCCCTCCAGATAGTTTATAATCTTGGCTAAGAGTTTTCCTTTCTTTCCTCTCCTCTCCTCTCCTCTCCTCTCCTCTCCTCTCCTCTCCTCTCCTCTCCTCTCCTCTCCTCTCCTCTCCTCTCCTCTCCCCTCCCCTCCCCTCCCCTCCCCTCCCCTCCTCTCCCCTCCCCTCCCCTCCCCTCCTCTCCCTTCCTTTCCTTTCCTTTTCTTTTCTTTTCCCTTCCTTCCTTCCTTCCTTCCTTCCTCTTTTCTTTTCTTCTCTTTCTTTCTTTCTTTAAGATTTCGCCATGTATTTATTGTATAATTTTTTCTCTGGGATTGCCCAGTGTACTGGTGCCAAATATTCCAACTGTCTCCTTAAACTGGCTTATGAATAAATCCAAAAATTTATCTGTTTGTCGGTAAGAATAACTTATCTACTCCAGGAAATAAAACCGATTAACTTTATTTAAAGATATTAAAAGATGAGGGCACATTTAGACATACCTTTAGTACCCAATGTAGCAGCTGGTCCATTCTTTTTTTTTTTTTAATTAATTAATTAATTAATTTATTCTTATGTTAATCCCCATACATTACATCATTAGCTTTAGATGAAGTGTTCCATGATTCATTGTTTGTGCATAACACCCAGTGCTCCATGCAGAATGTGCCCTCCTCAATACCCACCACCGGGCTAACCCATCCTCCCACCCCCCTCCCCTCTAGAACCCTGTTTGTTTTTCAGAGTCCATCGTCTCTCGTGGTTCGTCTACCCCTCCGATTTCCCCCGCTTCATTCTTCCCCTCCCGCTACCTTCTTCTTCTTCTTTTTTTTTTTCTTAACATATATTGCATTATTTGTTTCAGAGGTACAGATCTGAGATTCAACAGTCTTGCACAATTCACAGCGCTTACCAGAGCACATACCCTCCCCAGTGTCTATCACCCAGTCACCCCATCCCTCCCACCCCACCCCCCACTCCAACAACACTCAGTTTGTTTCCTGCGATTAAGAATTCCGCATATCAGTGAGGTCATATGATACATGTCTTTCTCTGTTTGACTTATTTCACTCAACATAATACCCTCCAGTTCCATCCACACACATCATTGCAAATGGCAAGATCTCATTCCTTTTGATGGCTGCATAATATTCCATTG
>NW_023270431.1:13827433-13968123 GCF_011800145.1 Mirounga leonina
CATCTTCTTTATCCATTCATCTGTCGATGGACATCTTGGCTCTTTCCACAGTTTGGCTATTGTGGACATTGCTGCTATAAACATCGGGGTGCACGTACCCCTTTGGATCCCTACTTTTGTATCTTTGGGGTAAATACCCAGTAGTGCAATTGCTGGATCATATGGTAGCTCTATTTTCAACTTTTTGAGGAACCTCCATACAGTTTTCCAGAGTGGCTGCACCAGCTTGCATTCCCACCAACAGTGTAGGAGGGTTCCCCTTTCTCCGCATCCCCGCCAACATCTGTCATTTCCTGACTTGTTAATTTTAGCCATTCTGACTGGTGTGAGGTGGTATCTCATTGAGGTTTTGATTTGGATTTCCCTGATGCTGAGCGATATTGAGCACTTTTTCATGTGTCTGTTGGCCGTTTGGATGTCTTCTTTGGAAAAATGTCTGTTCATGTCTTCTGCCCATTTCTTGATTGGATTCTTTGTTCTTTGGGTGTTGAGTTTGATGAGTTCTTCATAGATTTTGGATACTAGCCCTTTATCTGATATGTCATTTGCAAATATTCTTCTCCCATTCTGTCGGTTGTCTTTTGGTTTTGTTGACTGTTTCCTTTGCTTTGCAAAAGCTTTTTATCTTGATGAAGTCCCAATAGTTCATTTTTGCCCTTGCTTCCCTTGCCTTTGGCGATGTTTCTAGGAAGAAGTTGCTGCGGCTGAGGTCAAAGAGGTTGCTGCCTGTGTTCTCCTTTAGGATGTTGATGGACTCCTGTCTCACATTGTGGTCTTTCAACCATTTGGAGTCTATTTTTGTGTGTGGTGTAAGGAAATGGTCCAGTTTCATTCTTCTGCATGTGGCTATCCAATTTACCCAACACCATTTGTTGAAGAGACTGTCTTTGTTACATTGGACATTCTTTCCTGCTTTGTCGAAGATTAGTTGACCATAGAGTTGAGGGTCCATTTCTGGGCTCTCTGTTCTGTTCCATTGATCTATGTGTCTGTTTTTGTGCCAGTACCATGCTGTCTTGATGATGACAGCTTTGTAATAGAGCTTGAAGTCCGGAATTGTGATGCCGCCGGCTTTGCTTTTCTTTTCTTTTTCAACATTCCTCTGGCTATGCGAGGTCTTTTCTGGTTCCATACAAATTTTAGGATTATTTTTTCCACTTCTTTGAAAAAAGTGGATGGTATTTTGATGGGGATTGCATTAAATGTGTAGATTGCTCTAGGTAGCATTGACATCTTCACAATATTTGTTCTTCCAATACATGAGCATGGAACGTTTTTCCATTTCTTTGTGTCTTCCTCAATTTCTTTCATGAGTATTTTATAGTTTTCTGAGTACAGATCCTTTGTCTCTTTGGTTAGATTTATTCCTAGGTATCTTATGGTTTTGGGTGCAATTGTAAATGGGATTGACTCCTTAATTTCTCTTTCTTCTGTCTTGTTGTTGGTGTATAGGAATGCGACTGACTTCTGTGCATTGATTTTATATCCTGCCACTTTACTGAATTCCTGTATGAGTTCTAGCAGTTTTGGGGTGGAGTCTTTTGGGTTTTCCACATAAAGTATCATATCATCTGCAAAGAGTGAGAGTTTGACTTCTTCTTTGCCAATTTGGATGCCTTTGATTTCTTTTTGTTGTCTGATTGCTGTGGCTAGGACTTCCAATACTATGTTGAATAGCAGTGGTGATAGTGGACATCCCTGCCGCGTTCCTGACCTTGGGGGAAAGCTCTCAGTTTCTCCCCATTGAGAATAATATTCACTGTAGGTTTTTCATAGATGGCTTTTATGATATTGAGGTATGTACCCTCTATCCCTATACTCTGAAGAGTTTTGATCAAGAAAGGATGCTGTGCTTTGTCAAAAGCTTTTTCTGCATCTATTGAGAGGATCATATGATTCTTGTTCTTTCTTTTGTTAATGTATTGTATCACATTGATTGATTTGCAGATGTTGAACCAACCTTGCAGCCCAGGGATAAATCCCACTTGGTCATGGTGAATAATCCTTTTAATGTACTGTTGGATCCTATTGGCTGGTATTTTGGTGAGAATTTTTGCATCCATGTTCATCAGGGATATTGGTCTGTAATTCTCCTTTTCGATGGGGTCTTTGTCTGGTTTTGGGATCAAGGTAATGCTGGCCTCATAAAATGAGTTTGGAAGTTTTCCTTCCGTTCCTATTTTTCGGAACAGTTTCAGAAGAAATGAAATGTTTGGTAGAATTCCCCTGGGAAACCATCTGGCCCTGGGCTTTTGTTTTTTGGGAGATTTTTGATGACTGCTTCAATTTCCTTAGTGGTTATAGGTCTGTTCAGGTTTTCTATTTCTTCCTGGTTCAGTTTTGGTAGTTGATACATCTCTAGGAATGCATCCATCTCTTCCAGGTTATCTAATTTGCTGGCATAGAGTTGCTCATAATATGTTCTTATAATTGTTTGTATTTTTTTGGTGTTGGTTGTGATCTCTCCTCTTTCATTCATGATTTTGTTGATTTGGGTCATTTCTCTTCTCTTTTTGATAAGTCTGGCCAGGGGTTTATCAATCTTGTTAATTCTTTCAAAGAACCAGCTCCTAGTTTCACTGATCTGTTCTACTGTTCTTTTAGTTTCTATTTCATTGATTTCTGCTCTGATCTTTATGATTTCTCTTCTCCTGCTGGGTTTAGGCTTTATTTGCTGTTCTTTCTCCAGCTCCTTTAGGTGTAGGGTTAGGTTGTGTACTTGAGACCTTTCTTGTTTCTTGAGAAAGGCTTGTATTACTATATACTTTCCTCTTAGGACTGCCTTTGCTGCATCCCAAAGATTTTGAACAGTTGTGTTTTCATTTTCATTGGTTTCCATGTATTTTTTTAATTCTTCTTTAATTTCCTGGTTGACCCATTCATTCTTCAGTAGGATGCTCTTTAGCCTCCATGTATTTGAGTTCTTTCTGACTTTCCTCTTGTGATTGAGTTCTAGTTTCAAAGCATTGTGGTCTGAAAATAGGCAGGGAATTGATCCCAATCTTTTGGTACCAGTTGAGATCTGATTTATCACCTAGGATGTGATCTATTCTGGAGAATGTTCCATGGGCACTAGAGAAGAATGTGTATTCCGTTGCTTTGGGGTGGAATGTTCTGAATATGTCTGTGAAGTCCATTTGGTCCAGTGTGTCATTTAAAGTCTTTATTTCCTTGTTGATCTTTTGCTTAGACGATCTGTCCATTTCAGTGAGGGGGATGTTAAAGTCCCCCACTATTATTGTATTGTTGTCGATGTGTTTCTTTGCTTTTGTTATTAATTGCCTTATATAATTGGGTGCTCCCATGTTAGGGGCATAGATATTTACAACTGTTAGATCTTCTTGTTGGATAGATCCTTTAAGTATGATATAGTGTCCTTCCTCATCTCTTATTACAGTCTTTGGTTTAAAATCTAATTTGTCTGATATAAGGATTGCCACCCCAGCTTTCTTTTGGTGTCCATTAGCATGGTAAATGGTTTTCCACCCCCTCACTTTCAATCTGGGGGTGTCTTTAGTTCTAAAATGAGTCTCTTGCAGACAGCATATCGATGGGTCTTGTTTTTTAATCCAGTCTGTTAGCCTGTGTCTTTTGATTGGGGCATTTAGCCCACTTACATTCAGGGTAACTATTGAAAGATAGGAATTTAGTGCCATTGTATTGCCTGTAAGGTGACTGTTACCGTGTATTGTCTGTGTTCCTTTCTGGTCTATGTTGCTTTTAGGGTCTCTCTTTGCTTAGAGGACCCCTTTCAAGATTTCCTGTAGGGCTGGTTTTGTGTTTGCAAATTCCTTTAGTTTTTGTTTGTCCTGGAAGCGTTTTATCTCTCCTTCAATTTTCAATGACAGCCTAGCTGGATATAGTATTCTTGGCTGCATATTTTTCTCATTTAGTGCTCTGAATATATCCTGCCAGTCCTTTCTGGCCTGCCAGGTCTCTGTGGATAGGTCTGTTGCCAATCTAATGTTTCTACCCTTGTAGGTTACAGATCTCTTCTCCTGAGCTGCTTTCAGGATTTTCTCTTTGTCTATGAGACTCGTAAGTTTTACTATTTGATGTCGGGGTGTTGACCTATTTTTATTGATTTTGAGAGGGGTTCTCTGTGCTTCCTGGATTTTCATGCCTGTTTCCTTCCCCAAATTAGGGAAGTTCTCTGCTATAATTTGCTCCATTTTACCTTCTGCCCCTCTCTCTCTTTCTTCTTCTTCTGGGATCCCAATTATTCTAATGTTGTTTCATCTTATGGTATCGCTTATCTCTCGAATTCTGCCCTCGTGATCCAGTAGTTGTTTATCTGTCTTTTTCTCAGCTTCTTTATTTTCCATCATTTCATATTCTATATTACTGATTCTCTCTTCTGCCTCATTTATTCTAGCACTTAGCACCCCCATTTTTGATTGTACCTCATTAATAGCCTTTTTGATTTCTACTTGGTTGGATTTTAGCTCTTTTACTTCTCCAGAAAGGGTTTCTCTAATAACTTCCATATTTTTTTCTAGCCCAGCTAGTATCTTTAAAGTGATGATTCTGAACTCTAGATCTGACATCGTACTAATGTCCGTATTGAGTAGGTCCCTGGCAGTCGGTACTACCTCTTGTTCTTTTTGTTGAGGTGATTTTTTTCCGTCTTGTCATTTTGTGCAGAGGAGAATAGATTAATGAGAGAACAAAGTGCTAGCAGAGTAACCAGGTCCCCAGAAAATATACTCTAAACAAATCAGAAAAGACCTGAAGCAGTGGGATAAGAAAGGGAAAGAGAGAAAAAAGAAAAAGAAAAAGATAAAGATAAAAATAAAAACAAACAAAACAAAACAACAACAACAACAAAAAAACCAGAATGTGATCAAATATGATCAGACTGGTATATAGATCAGTGCCACATACTAGATTTGGGGTGTATTTTGGTCTTTTAGAAGAAAATGCCTCCCAAAATTTTAAAGAAAGAAAAACTTATATATGTACAAAAATAAGGGTTGATATGATGAATGGATGGAATATGACTGTGAAAATGGAAATTATAAAAAATTTTATAAAAGGAATTGATAAGTTTGAAAAAAGAAAGAAGAGGATTTAAAAAAAGAAAAAGAAAAAAAAAGGGAGAGGATGTGATCAGGCAGGGGAATAGAAAACACCATATACTAGAGATTTAGGGTATATTTTAATCTGTTAGAAGAAACTATCTCAAAATTTTAAAGAGAGAACAACTTATATATATAAGCCAAAAATATGGGTAACTACTATGAAGGGATAGAATATGACTCTAAAAATGAAAAATAAAAATTTTTTTTAAAAAAAGGGATTGATAAGATGTTGGTTGAAAAAGGGAAAAAGAAAAATTCAAAAAGAAATAAAAAGACAGACAGTTAAAAAAAAATTAACTTTAAAAGACTAAAGAATCATGGTAAAAAAGCCGTGAATTCTATGTGCAGTAGTCCCCTAGTGCTGGAGTTCTTCCGTTCTCATTGATCGGTAAACTTGGTCTTGGCTGGCTGTTCTCGCTGATCTTCTGGGGAGGGGCCTGTTGCCGTGGTTTCCAAATGTCTCTGCCGGAGGCGGAATTGCCCCGCCCTTGCCCCCTCCCGGCTAAGTAATCTGCTCGGGTTTGCTCTCCGGGGCTTTTGTTCCCTGCGAGCTTTCCGTACAGCTTTGGAGGCGGAGAGTGAAAATGGCGGCCTCCCAATCTCTGCTGCGGAGGAGCCGAGAACTCGGGGCCCACTCCTCAGCGAGCCCCCAGAGAAAAGCCGTCAGTCACTCCCGTCTCCCCGGTCTCCGGCTGCACTCCGTGCTCACCCGGCCTGTGACCGCGCGTTTCTATTTCCAGCACTTGACCCCGTGTGGAGTCTCCAAACCCAGCAGATCCCTGCGGTGCACTCCCGCGCGGCTCCTCCCGGGGGAGGAAGGTGAGTCTCCCCGGATCTGCCGCTTGTTGGGTCCCTGCTGGAGGAGCAGGGGTCCGACTGTGCGCGGATCATGGTTTATGGCCACCCCGAGCTGAGAGCCCGCGCCTGGGCTCCGCCTCTGCAGCCGGCTTCCCTGCTCCGAAACCTGGGAGCTCGGCCACACTCAGGCACCCCCGGTCTTTCTGTGGGAGCTCGGCCACACTCAGGCACCCCCGGTCTTTCTGTGAGCCCAAGGGTCCTGAGACCACACTGTCCCGGAGGGTTCCACCCCCCACTTAGCCACCAGAGTGACGTCCCTCGGCGGAGCAGACTTTTAAAAGTTCCGATTTTGTGTTCCGCGGCTCTATCACTTGCCAGAAGCGGCCGACTGAGGCCCCTCCCCCGCTGTCTATCCTCCCGAATATGGCCTCGGATTCACTTCTCCGCACGTCCTACCTTCCAGAAAGTGGTCGCTTTTCTGATGAGAGATTTGTTGCTCTTCTTTTCTTCGATCTCCTGTTGGGTTTGTAGGTGTTCAGAATGGTTTGATCCCTATCCAGCTGAATTCCTGAGAGGAGACGAAATCCAGGTCTCCTACTCCTCCGCCATCTTGCTCTGCCCCCTCCCAGCTGGTCCATTCTTAATAAAGATGTATTTCTTTTTTCCTTATTACTGTTGTAATTTATTTATTTATTTATTTATTTTATTTTTAGATTTTATTTATTTATTTGACAGAGAGAGAGATAGCGAGAGCAGGAACACAAGCAGGGGGAGTGGGAGAGGGAGAAGCAGGCTTCCTGCCAAGCAGAGAGCCCGATGTGGGACTCGATCCCAGGACCCTGGGATCATGACCTGAGCTGGAGGCAGACGCTTAACGACTGAGCCACCCAGGTGCCCTATTGTTGTAATTTAAACAAGAAGCCTCTAGGAGATCAATATTCTATTAAAAAAAAAAAAAAGAATCCCCAGAATAAATAGCATGCATATCTTCATTGTTATAGCCTTTGATTTCCTTAACTTAAAGCATAAAAGCCTTTCAGTAACGGATGTTAAATTCTTAAAATAGACTACATTATCTTCAACCATATTATCTATTTCCATATGTCATAAAATGACTAAGTTTCTACCAGAATACCGGGAAATATACAAAAGGAGTCAGTAAGTGGTATTATTTTCCTAATGTCTTCAAGAGAGATGCTGAGTTTGATTCTGATTTTTTTAATGTAATATGAGAAAATAGGAGAAGTAAAAATATATTTTAGTTAAAATCATCGTAAAATTTTCTCAGATTTCAAATACCATATAAACATGTGAAAAGGCAGATGTCCCATTTTCACTAATATTCATTCATTTATCAAACAAATATTCTGAATGTCTTCTAGATGCTAGTTGTTCCATGTAACAGCAATGAAAACCAAACCAAAACACATCTCTGTGGTAAGTAGCTTCTAAATGGCCCTCAATGACCTCAGCCTCCTGATACTCACAGTCTTGTATAACTACCTTCCTTGAGTGTTTGCTGGACTTAATGATTCACTTGTAATGAACAGACTATGGCCAAAGTAATGGGATGTCTTTCCTGAGGTTAGGTTACAGAAAGACTGCTTTCTGTTTTACTCAAACTCTCTCCTGGCTCTCTTTCTCTTTCCCTCCAGGAGCCCACACTCTGGGAAAAGCAATCTTCCAGGCTGCAGGTTGCAGTATGGAGAGGCCCATGTGGCAGGGAACTGAGAATTCTTTCCAGTAGCTAGTGAGGACCTGGTGCATGGCAGCAGCCATCGGAGTGACCCTGGAAGTGTATCTTTGGAGACTTCCCAAATAGACTGAACTTGGAAGTGGATCCTTCTCCAATTGAGCCTCTGGTTGACTACAGCCCCTGCCAATATCTTGACTGTGGCCTGTAGGACACCTTGAATCAAAGGTATCCCAGCTAAATTGTACACAGATTCCTGACCTACAGAAATGGTAAGATAATAAATATTTATTGTTTTATGTTGCTAAGCTTTAGGTGTAAATAGATAAATAGCAATAGATAACTAATACATTTTCCCTCATTGTTTATATTCAAATGTATATATTTGACCTAAGGAGAAGACATTTTAGGGTATGGCAGATATAAAAACTAATGTGAACAGTACGGAGTTCCTCAAAAAATTAAGCATAGAATTACCACAAGACTCAACAATTCCACTTCTAGGTATATGTCCAAAAGAATTGAAGACAGGGACTCAAACAGATATTCGTACACTCATGTTCATAGCAGTGTATTCACAATAGCAAAAAGGTACACACAACCCATGTGTCCACTGACAGATAAATGGATAAACAAAATGTGGTATATACATACAAAGAAGTATTATTCAGCCTTAAAAGGGAAGAGATTCTGATATATGCTACAACATAGATAAAACTGGAAGACATTGGATTTAGTGAAATAATCATACAAATACTGTATAACTCCACTTATATGTGGTACCTAAAGTAGTCAAATTCAAAGAGCCATAGAGTATAATGATGGCTGTCAGGGACTGGGAAGAGGGGGTGGATAGGGAATTACTGCTTAGTAGGTAGGTATGAAGTTTTAGTTGGGGAAGATGATAAGAGTTTTGGAAATGGGTGGTACTGATGATTGTATGACAATGTGAATGTACTTAATGTCACTGAATTGTACATTTAAAAAATTAAAATTGTAAATTTTATGTTATGTATATTTAACCACAGTAAAACAAAACAAGGACAAACAAAAAAATGGAAAGGAGAAAACTATATAAAGGAAAACCCTCCCTTCACCCCTGCATTTTCCTTAAGCTCAGACAATGGAGGGTGACTGAGTAAATTTCAAAGTGAGGTGTGTTTTGTGTTCTCAAGGTGTGATGTGAATGCTTTTGGTGGTGATGGAAGTCATTGGCCATGCTCCTCCCCCTCCAGAGAATTGAGAAAGATGAGAGTTGCTTGATGGCCATGGAAATGATAAAAAGAAGTGAAGCAGAAAAAGACAGTGAAGACATACAAAGTACAGATAACAGTCCAAGCTGGTGTGGACTTAATGGAGATCAGATGGGAGAGCTAAAGAGTCTGGGAAATATATGACAAAGCCTTGACTGGTCATTGTTGTGGTGGGGGTGTGGGAGCCTATAGATTATTCAAACTTTTAAAATTCCCTTTGATCATACTCTCAGAGGAGCTTTTGTACATGGGATTTTCAGGACTAGGCCTATCATGGCACTTTACATAAAGCTGAATTTTTCTATCACCTAGCCAGTAAAGACAAGGTAGAATGAGAGGTGGGAGTTTGGGACCAGACGGAGAGAATTTATTCAGCCAGAGAACATCTGGATACGTATATACCTGAGTACAATATAAGGCCTTTGGCTTTACACCTACAAGTAAGATTTAGAGGACAGAGGTAATCAAATGGGTATCAGGCTACCAGATACAGGCTCCTTGCTGTGTTCTGCTCCTGCATGGAGAACCAGATTATGAATCTGCTCATCAGATTCTATACTATGCAAGCTCAGGGATGGTATATTCTTCTCTAATTCTAGGGATGAAAATCTCCAAATCCTGGGGCCACTTTCTCAGACTGTAGGTTTTTTGGTTTCTTCAACATTGGAACACAACTGAAAGGTTTTATCATGGCTTATTTCTCAGGGTCTTTGGTGCTAAGTCTTTTTTTTTCCTCTGGCGAATTTAGAGCTGTGCGAGGACAGTGTAGGAAGAGCCTTCTTACGGAGTGCTCACTGAGAGCTCAGTGGGGCCTCAGGGACATTTGAAAACAGTTTGCCTGTGTTCTGAGGGGTGACTGAGAAGTCAAAAAAGCAAAGTGGGAAATCACAGTGGATAGGGGACTCAAGGGCAAGAGAAGCATTTTGCCCTCTCTGCCAATGACTTGCCTCCCTCAATAATTTGTACTTCACATTTGGGTGTTATTTATATCATCAAATACTGACAGTTCAATTATTAATAAATGTTTCTTTTAGACCATATCACTATAATTGTGAAGTGAAGTGGATCATAAATTTGCTATCTTCATCCCTTTATATTATGAGGTGTATACAGGATGCTGCAGTTGATCACAAGGAAACACAGATGATTAAGAATAAACTGTCCTTCTGCAGCCTGAAATAAAATGGAAAGAAATAAACATTTGCCTTGTGACATGATCAGTAGGACAATAAAGGTACGGAAAGTGTGCAGAGAAGGAGTGCTTGTGGGGGCAAGAGAAGCCTTCTTAGGAAAGGTGAACATTCATTAGAGAAAAATTCACCTGTGTAAATTTTAAAGGTCCTATTGGCTTTATTCAGCAATTCGTGAATCAGGAAGTATCCAATCTAGTAGACAGAATGGTGCTCCAGAGAGCTGTCCAAGGAGACAGATTATTCCACAATGAAGTGGGCAGGCACAAGGAAGTTCTACTTGGCATTTGCTGATTGGTTAAAACAGGGTTACTTTCCTTATGTGGAGCAAAGGACTGCCTTGAAGCTGGTCAGGTAACTTGTTCTCAGTGAGCAAGTACTGACTGGTTGATCTAGGCCTTCCCTTTCTGGGAGAGCCTAACTAGAAATGTAGTTAAGTTTTGGTTTGCAGATGTAAGGGCTGAGCACGAGTGATTCCATTATGGGTCTGATCTGGCCACTTTAACATGTTAAACAGTCTTGAATAGGTTTTAGCTCATGGAAAAGCAGAGGAATGTGAGAGAGCATGAAGAAAGCAGGTAAATTGTTTTATTTATTTATTTAAAGATTTTTTTAAAATTTATTTGACAGAGAGAGACACAGTGAGAGAGGAAACACAAGCAGGGGGAGTGGGAGAGGGAGAAGCAGGCTCCCCACTGAGGAGGGAGCCTGATGTGGGGCTCGATCCCAGGACCCTGGGACTATGACCTGAGCCTCAGGCAGACACTTAACGACCGAGCCACCCAGGTGCCCCCGGTAAGTTGTTTTAATACTGCTATAGTAGCAGGTGTGGATGGCAAGAGAGGCAGGTAGAAGCCAGACCCTGCTGTGCTCTGTGCTCCCAGCAGAGTATCCTAACAGACAATGGAGGCATTAGTGTTAACCTTACAGATAGTGGAGATATTAGTGATAGAAGTAAAATGATTAAAGGTGTATTTTTTTGTAGATGAAAACCATCAAAAGGAATTGTTCTGTTACGGAACCTGGACTGGATTGCCCGATGGAAGAACCAAGTGGCACCTGGAAATCTTGGAGGATAGGAGGTTTGTTAAATGCCAGCGGGCTCAGAGGAGAGTGGTCTTCAAAGGTCTGAGCCCCGAGCATAAACAAAGGGGGCAATTTAAACACTTCTGCTTCTGCATACTTGGTACTTTTGGCACGTGCGCGAAGCGGGGCAGGGAGAAGGACCCGGATTGGGGCACGTGGGAAGCAGAGCAGGGAGAAGAACCCGGCAGAGCCCTGGGCAAGGACTGTAAGTCGAGCCCATGCCTGTTTTGGAGGACCACTGAGGCCAGTGAATTGAGTTGGCGCTGCAGGGCCAGGGCTAACTGAGTGAGGGTGGAAAAATCTGCTGTGAGTTGTTGAGTTAACCCCTGGTATTGAACCTGAGACATCCTGACGCCAGTGGCACCGAGGGCAACACCTGATATGGCCAGCAGGCTCATGATAAGAGGGATGGCTGTGGGGGAGCATCGAGGGTGCCTAGGAGGTCTCCATATGAGTGGGGCATCGCTCCCAGGGAAGGACTGAAAGATCGGGTAAGAGACTGACAAGTGTGCATGATTGATTGCACGGGGTGATGCAGATGTGTACACCTTGATCACAAGCCAGAAAAGTGTTGTTAGGCGCACAGTCCCGACTGTGGCCAGTGATGGGAGAGGAAGAGTTGCCATACAGAGGTACTGGAGCCAGAAGGGGATAATCTGAGGTCCCCAGTGCTGAGGTGGGAGGTGACACGGTAGATTGGTTGAAGATGACATCTAGGTATTGGACGGGACCAGGCTTTATACAGATCCAGCAGTCAGATGCTAGGGGTGGATTTATTTTCCTCCTTTCCTCTGTGTTAAACAGGGTGCGGAGTAACTGTTGGCAGTCTTCCCAGGTTGTCTGATGAGTCTGGAAGAGGGATTCTGTGAGGTCTACCATGGCCTGTGGTTTCTCAGGATAGGATGGGGTGTTATGTTTCCAGTTGAGGAGGTTGGTGGTGGAGAAGGGCTGATAATACATCATGGAACGGCCGGGTTGGACCGTCCCGTCTTCATCTTGCCTCTCGGGTTCCCGTGTCTCTCATACTGGCATTTGGAGGGCCCTTGCACCTGGCCTGGGGCGCAGCCTGGCTGATGGTCCTGGAGAAAGTGGATCTTTCGGGCCTGGGGGCACTGGTGGATCCTCTGGGCCAGAGGGCACCGGTGAAACCGATGGCGGCGGAGTGTCTGGAGCTGAAGGGCCAGGTGTAGGCGGTTTGGGGGGTATGTATGGTGGGGGCAGGTTCGGTTCATCCTTGGGATCTCTGGCTAAGATTTGTGGAGACTGGGGCTTTTGCTGATTTTCTTTAGGTCGTTTGGACAAGGTGATTAAGACTCTGGCCTGTCCCTGCCTATTGCAAGCGAATCACACCCATGGGAGGGAAGGGTCTGAGCAATTCCTAGCGAGGAGTCAATGTATGGAAACTGGTCAGGGTGTCCTGGTTCTCCTGTTATGACTTGCCATACTCGATGATTCATTGGGACATCCAGTGTCCCTCCTGAAGGCCACCCGACATCAAAGGTGGGCCATTCCAATTCACGTAGAGTTCTCAACTTGCTGGGGTTCATCCTGACTCCATAGTCTCCCGAAAACCCCTTCTTGAAATTTTTGATCATGGTCTCTAGAACTGTAGGTTTACTCTGCCCTGATCCCATGGTGATGTCCCCGTGTGTGGTAGCACAGAGACAGACAAAAGGGGGGTGCCTCCTGAGATGAGGAGACCAATCAGATGCCCATCTGGCTGTGTCCTGAAGGAGCTTAGGTGAGGCTTAGCCGTAGTGATCTCAGTGTTGTGACTTACGATTGGAATCTATTCCAATGCTGCCATAGACTGTTTGCCATTCACCATGGAATCGCAGATAGGCCCACTCAGACTCTGTAGGCTTCTGGGGACCTTAAGGGTGCCCGCCCGTTGAGTCACAGAATCTGTCCACTTGAGCAGGCCAGGTCGGACTGCACATTCACTCACACATTCACACTCCAGAAGTTATTACACTCCCTCCCTGGGAATCCCTACCTGTGAGACGGCTAAGAGGTCTCTGGGAGGTGATCAGGCTCCCCTTCCACCCCAATGGGGGTGGGCCTGTCTGGGTCCTGGGGCCCCAGGCCTTACCGGAATCCAACGTGGGGACCAGGTCCTCACCTGCCAAGTCTCCTCGAGTCTGGCGGGAGCAGCGGAGCGGGGCTGGCCCGAGGTGACCAGGGTGGGAGACTGCCAAAAATTAGGCAGGTGGCCTTCTCTGTTATGATCCCTCATTCCGTCACCACCCCACTGTTGCCCCAAACCGGTGGCAACGATGGGGCAACGTGGTTGGGTTTCCCGGTTAGGGAACCAAATGTTATGGAACCTGGACTGGATCACCCAATGGAAGAACCAAGCGGCACTCGGAGACCTTGGAGGATAGGAGGTTTAATTAACCCCTGCGGGCTCAGAGGAGAGTGATCTCCAAAGGTCTGAGCCCCAAGCACAAAGAAAGGGGGTAATTTATACACTTCTACTTCCACACACTTGGCACTTTTGGTGCGTGCTCAAAGCAGGACAGGGAGAAGGACCCGGATTGGGGCACGTGGGAAGCAGAGCAGGGAGAAGAACCCGGAAGAGCCCCAGGGCAAGGACTGGGACTCTCTCGCTGGCTTGGTCGGCCATCTTAGGACACAGATTTTCCTTATTAGTTCAACAACAATTTTAAATGAATTCATGCGTCAATTGCATGAATTATGTGGATGTTCTCCCTTCACTTTCTCTGTCTCTACTGCCACATTTTTTAAGGTCTGTTATGATTACTCAGATGTGGATAATTCTCACACCATCTCACTTCCTGTCCGCTCCACCCCTCACCTGTGAGACAGTAGAGGATTGTGGTTTAGCTAGAGGTAGAAAAGCTAAACAAAGCAGTTGATTTATTTGTAAAATAAATATTTAATACTATTGATGTTATTTTTTAAAATACATTTTTGGAGAACTTTTTATCTGGGAAGCAAAACTGATCATTAGAGTTCCTTGGTTGCTATATTTCCAAACCAGAAGAAAATAAAAATGCATTCTTTATTTTCTTCAGAATTTTAAATTACCCCTCTTCTCATATTGTCTTCCTTCCTCCTGAGTATCATATGTGCTATTCTTTTTATTTTCAATGATTTTTGAATTATTATAAAGTTAATGGTGTTACAGTGAAAGTTTTCTTTATGGAAAGGATAATCACAAAAGAAATATATGAGTAATATTTCACAGATACTGGAAAAAATTAATTTTTGTCTTAGATTATTTTCTTAAGTTTATCTTTAGACAAGCTAATTTGGTTCCATTAATTGTGTAATATCTATTGAATTATTACAAAAATAAGACACTTGTATTATAAAATGGAACATAAGATATAACAGTTTCCCTACCATGAAAATTCTATACTGTAAATGTAAAAGTAATATAATCACCAAGGTAAAAATAGCCTGAAATCTTATGATATGAAGATTTGTTTTATGATGAACCTATGAGAGATTAATTACAGCTAAATATTTTGAAATACTTGATAGGGTCTGCTGTTCTTACTTTGGAATTGATTCCCAAGAATAGTGTGGATGGAAAGTCAGTTTGAAGAGAATATTAAAAAAAAATCCTCCCTAAGATCCAGTGAAGGAAATGTATTGCAAGATCAAGCAGCAGTAGCAAAATAACAAAGACAACACAAAAGTAAAATCCAAGGCATATCTGAATTTGTTTCAGACTGAAGGCTAAATCTTTGTTTTTCAAGAGAACGTGTCTTCCTTGCTGGAAATTATAAGTTAGGTAGGACTGTTTCTTTCTATTCCTTCCTATCATTCATTCATTAGACAATGGATTTTTGGGTGGGTGTCATATGCTAGTTAGTATACATAGGTGCCCTCATAGAGATAATAGTTGAACGGGGGACACAGACCAGAAAATAGTAAACCAGAAATGAAATAAGAACTGAGAAGTTCTTATTGGATATAGCAATGAGGAGAAAGTTTCGCTGAGAGCTGCTTCAATAAAGTGTTAGTCATTGTGTGGTTTGAAGAAAGAGAGAGAGATATTGGAGACTGACTATAGATAATTTCAATCAAATTTGGCTCTGATGATTGAAGAAGGATGGGGGGGTGGTAATTTACTGAGGGCTTATCAGTGGAGGGAAGCCTTATGTATTCAAGATTGAAGGGAGTTAATCTTGTTCAAATGCTAACCTCTGGTAAAGGTTGAGGATACTGGACAAATCACAATATGCAATGGCATACAGATGTATGGAAATGAATAATGAAACCCATGGGCTAGTAAAGGTAGGAATTATGTATCATTTCTGAAGTAGGGAATAGACTGAGCATCTTTTGGGATTCACTTTTCGGGTAAGATTAGTTGAGGGAGATAGTAGGCCTTATAAGATTAGTTGAGGGAGATAGTAGGCCTTATAAGATTAGTTGAGGGAGATAGTAGGCCTTATCTACTGTCCTCCTTGCTTCTTTACCCAGATTTCTATAATGTGAAAGGTGAGGAGGTAAAAATAACTGAAAAAAGGACCTTTTTTTTTTTTTTTTTTTGTCAAAGACTCTACCTCCCTTTCATTCTCCTATATAAGATATATCATGGTGAGTTCTAAATTAATTACTTTAAAAAAAGCAATAAATCTGGGTAGGGCAATAGAATTTTCACAAGACCCTTCATATACTTTAAATTATTTCAGTGAAAAAAAAGTAAAGTAATACCCTAATGGACTGATAAAATTTTGGAATGTTAATCTATATTTTTTATCTTGTATTCTGGTTTTCTTCCTCTTTTGTCCGTTTAAGGAGGTTATTATTTCTCTACCATGGTCATCAAACGAGGCATGGGTAGAATGGAAAGGAGGTTGCAAGCCTGTCTGGGTTTTGTTTTCTGAAAACCTAAGTCTTTAGAAAAATTTGGAGGGATAATGGAGGAGTTAAAAGGATGAAGTTCATGGGTATAGACAGAATTTCTTGAACATATCGTATTGGAGAGTGATATTTCCTCTCTAGACTGGCAAGATTTCTCCATGCTTTATAAGTTCAGGGAAGGAGCTGAGGAGGAAATCTCCGGGTCCTGAAATTAGTAACAACCATTCCTTATATCCAGTAGCACTGCTGGTGAGGCTGTGAGATCTGAGGGTAGAATGGCTTATGGCGTCTTGGCAGGAGGGATCATGGGCATGGGCAGCTTCAACAAAGTTTCCTGTGACCCCTAAGCATGGCTTAGAGGCAGCAGAGCCTTTAAATCTGCCTGGGCCATGCAGCAGGAGCAATGGGTAGCTCCACAGAGATCTGTGGTGACTGAAAACTGGACCAGATGCCCATGTGGTCTCAGATGCCTTGGTACTGATCTATTTCAAAGGCACTAGAGGAATTCTGCATGCTGTGATCTTACTGTTCCAGAAGGGGTATTTATTCTCACTTTGGTGAATTTTGAAGGACAAGAAGGGCAGGCCCACAGAGAGACATAGAAAGAAGTAGAGAATCCAAGCTGTATCGTTACTGCTCTTTTAAAGACTGTGTGTGTCTTTAACCAATGTATTCATACTGAAATTTTTCACTTTGGGCTCACTTTAATATAGATTTATGATTCACTAGCCCAGAAAGTAACCCACACTCTAGGTATATGGCCAAATTTCTGGGTTCCTGCTGCTGAACAAGTGAATCATGTAGCTTTTTTATAAATAATTTAAAAATTTAGAATTGCCTGTATATAGTAAACTTCAGTAAAAAAGGGATCGGTAGTAAATTACCTTTTATTTCAGTTTTAAGGTAAAAGCCAGTGTACAATAAATTATTCTCATAGCAATCATATGAGAAAAATGATGCTTGAGATGTGTAAGTAATTTTTGAAGGTAAGGCAATTGAGTTGCAGAGTTGCTTTTTTTTTTTTTTTTTAATTTTTATTTATTTGAGACAGAATGAGAGAGAGAGAGCACATGAGAGGGGGGAGGGTCAGAGGCAGAAGCAGGCTCCCTGCCGAGCAGAGAGCCCGATGCGGGACTCGATCCAGGGACTTCAGGATCATGACCTGAGCCGAAGGCAGTCGCTTAACCAACTGAGCCACCCAGGCGCCCCCAGAGTTGCTTTTTAAATGCAGGTTTCCCTCTTTTCTCTCCCTCTGTATCCTTCTCTTTCTACCTTCTTTCCTAGTAGGGGTATTGATTTTTTGACAAATATATGTAATGTACAGATTTAAGCTGGTATCTTTTGTTTCTAAAGTAATAGCTTTGTGCAGATATTCTAATAGTATTACTTTTTACAAAACAAATTAGAATGCCTTTTGGCATTTGCTTTCAAAGTGAGCCATATGAGAAAAAGAGTTTTATTTCATGTCTCGTCACATCATACATGTCTAAAATTGACACTGGTTTGGTCACTGACAATTATCATGAGGTTTGGTACTGGATAACTAGTGGGTAATTTAAAAAATTCTTAATGTATAAAAGATATGACATCTACGTTGACTTTAGAAAAAATGTTATAAGCTTTTGAGGCAATTAAAAAAAAGGCTTATAGTGTGAGATCATAGCATTTCAGAGCTGAAATAGATCTTTGTCCAACTTCCTTACTCAGCTCAAAGTTACTTTTAAGTGGTTTAAGTGTGGTTTAAAGATAACATACAGATTATCGCATTAGAAACACAAAGTTATTCAAGAAAATGTTCACCACAAAGATTCATTTTCCGTCTTTACACATTCTTAAGACATTTAATTCCAAGAAGGAGATTTAAGGTCCACCACTAGAGTTAATGGAACAGTGAAGACAGATTTTTACTTAATCTCCTTGAACCAAGGAAAGCTAATTTATAAGGCTTCATATAACAATGAAGATTAAGAATTTCATGAAATCCAGATGGACAAACAGTATCTATATTATGTCTTTTTCATACCTTTTCTTAAGTGTGTTTTAATTTCACTTTAAAATATAAGTGAGGACTTAAATACTTTGGATTTTAATCATTATTCATTACTATGATTTTTATGATGCAGAAAGATTGTATGTTTTATGCTTCCTGATAGCTGAGTTAAATATGTTTGTATTGTTTAATATCTTTATAATGGACAGTCACTTCTAAAATTTTGAAAGTTGTTTATAATGGAAAAAATGGAATTTTAATTTTCTTATGACTAAGAATTTTTACTGAATTTATATTAGGAAAAACACTCTCAATACTATACAGTTGTCCCACTTTATTAATGAGGAAGGAAGTAGCAAATACTTTTATTTAGACATGCCAACTAAGTAATAATTTTTAAATGTTACAATATTTTTTATTTCTATAGCATCCTATGTAATATTTGTGACTGCTCAAGAGATTACTGATGGTCGAAAATGCTTAAGAAGTGCTTTTAAACATGTTCAATTTTTTTTTTTTTTAAGATTTTATTTATTTATTTGCTAGAGAGAGTGAGCACGCACAAGCAGGGGGAGTGGCAGGCAGAGGGAGAAGCAGGTTCCCTGCAGAGCAAGGAGCCTGACTAGGGGCTTGATCCCGAGACTCTGGGATCGTGGACCTGAGCTGCAGGCAGACGCTTAACCAACTGAGCCACCCAGGTGTCCCTTCAATTTCCTTTTCTGGAGTATGTAGTCATTAACAAAAGATTGTTTTTCACCACATATAAGAATGTATGTTATTGTAGATGGAGCATTATTGATTTACTAGATAGAACACATTATAGCCCCAAATTGCTCATGCTTTCTAAAACATCCAAAAATATACAGAAATGTAAAAATTTTCCAGGCGCCTGGGTGGCTCAGTTGGTTAAGTGTCTGCCTTCAGCTCAGGTCATGATCTCAGGGTCCTGGAATCGAGCCCCGCTTTGGGCTCCCAGCTCAGTGGGGAGTCTGTTTCTGTCTCTCCCCCTACCACTCCCCCACTCATGCTCTCTCTCACTCTCTCTCTCAAATAAATAAAATCTTTAAAGAAATTCTCATAAAAATATGGGTTAAGTCAAATGTTTAGGCCATAAAAATCTCTATTAAAATTTGAAATGGATAAAATATTTTTAATTATCTACATAATATTTAATATTGCCTGGAATTCAATATATATTTTAAAAGTTAATTTAAAAAATATCTTGTTAGTTTATCTAATTTACCTAATGAAGGGATATCTTCAGTAAGCCCTTTATGTAGCCCTTGAAATGACACATGGATTTTTAGCTTTTAATACCTTTTTCACCAAGACTTGTAGACTTTCTGAGGCAATGTTCTTTTAAAAGTATGTTGATCATACTGTTACTTGAGAAGACTGTAGCTTTCTGAAGTCAAAAAAATGTGTCTTATTCATCCTAGTGTCCTTAGCATAGCACAATTCATAGGGCTCAGCCTATTTATTCAGTCTATTGAATATAGATGAGTGGTAAGTTTTTCTTTATGAAACATCTTTAGGGTATCTTCCTTAATATATTGTATCTTTATTGTTCCAATGGAAGCATATCTTTTGAGTTTCCCCTTGCAGCTCCACTCATTTAAAAATCATTAACAGATAAAAAATAAATCAACAAGTTATTTACTGCCTACCCATATGAAAATGAAGTTACAATATCTAAGAATTTTGTCTACTTGGGGAAATATTGAATAATGGCATTGCTTAGTAAAGATAAATTTGGTTGAAGATAATGAAGCTCTGGAAATTGAGAGGCACGAAATTTAGGCTTAAGTCATTGAGGTAGGCAATCGGACATATTTTAGGTCTTAATCAAGGGTTTAAGTATGATAAACTCCGGATTTAGAGTAAATGAGCCTCATTGCACAATAAGAAACCCTAAACAGATGATAAAGTTGAAGACGGAGATCAATCAAGAGACTATAATTCTTTTGTGAACTGTATGGTGGAAAAGTGAATAGAGAGAGATGTGATAGAATATATCTCGCAGGAAATACTGATAGGAAAGAATATAGGCCAGGGTGCCTGGGTGGGGTTAGTAGGTTAAGCATCTGACTTTGGCTCAGGTCATGATCCCAGGGTCCTTGCTCATTAGGGAGTCTGCTTGTCCTTCTGCCCCCCCGCCCCACTCATTCTCTCTCTTAAATAAATAAATAAAATCTTTTTTTTTTTTTTTTTTTTTTAAAAGAAGGAATATAGGCCAAGGAGAAGGTGAATTAGAAATTTCAAGCTGGTCTCACTGACAAAAATACCTTGAATGACTAAGGCATGAGGGAGAGGGAACTGGAAAATTTGATGACTGATTTTAGGTTTGTTAAATGTGATATGACTCTAGGGCATCAAAGCATCCAGATGGAAATATATATAACAGCAGTCCATTTAGAAATGTGAATGACAGTACAGAGCGAACTGTATATTTTTGAGGATAATCAACAATGAAGGAGTAGTTGAAGTTATGGTAAGAGAGCATGCTACAGGATTATGAAGAGATGGAAGGACAGAGTCACACTGAACAATATAAATTGGAAATAGGAGCTACCTGACAATAAATAGAGTCAAAAAAGAAAGAAGAGAACCAGATTGAAGTAGGAGATGCAGAGTGTAGAGAGAGTTTCAAGGAATGAGATAGAGCTGTAGTGTCAGAAGCCTATTCCTATCAGCTCAGGAAAGTAGATTGTTAAATTTGGGGGAATTTTATGGTTCAATTATTAAACTCAGCCATTCAAAAAAATTAAATTACATAAACTTCAGTTAAATAAAATATATTAAAAGCAATGTTAATAAATACAACTTATCACTTTCTAATTATTTTACTATCTTTCACTGTTATCTATACTCTTTATGTTATCTATATATATTATAGGTAACTATATGGTAGAAATACTATTTAATTGTGTTCTATTCTATTATCCATCTCTTCCCAACTCAGCATGCAGTGATATCACATTGGTGTGATCAGCAATGTGATCACAATGAGGGAGGATGTGAACAATTAAAATGGCAAGTGCTAAAATTTAGGCCCAGTTTATAGTTCTGTTGATTATCTAGGCAAAAGATTGGCAAACTACACCCATCGGGCCATATTCAGCCTATTGCTTGTTTTTGTACATAGCTAGAGTATTTGCACATAGTTAGACTAGTGTGCATAGTCTAAGTTTTATTGGACTACAGGCATAGTCTTTTGTTTATGTGCTGTCTATGGCTGCTTTTGTGTTACAATAGCAAATAGGAAAAATTATCACAAAGAGTATAAGGCCCACATAGTCTAAAATATTTAGTATCTGACCCTTACAGAGAAAGTTTCCTATTGCTGGTCTACACATAAGAAAGTGATGGAGAACGTATGCATAATGCAGATTACATTTATTTATTTATTTGACAGAGAGAGAGATAGCGAGAGCAGGAACACAAGCAGGGGGAGTGGGAGAGGGAGAAGCAGGCTTCCCGTGGAGCAGGGCGCCCGATGCGGGGCTTGATCCCAGGACCCTGGGATCATGACCTGAGCCGAAGGCAGACGCTTAAGGACTGAGCCACCCAGGCGCCCCGCAGATTAAATTTAAACGTGTGTTGTGTGTACAGGTGTTACAGTGTGAAGACCGTAAGAATCTGAGAAAATATTCTTGTAGTATTTGTAAACTATTATCTGAGTCAGCAAAAAAGTTACTAACACCGTTGACAAATGTGTGAAGTTCTGATGTATGTCTCTGTTTTGTTGTTTTTATTGTACTCAAAAATGTTAACAAAAATGTCAAACAACACCCACATTGGAATTACACTCATTTGTCAATATCAAATATGGATTAGCTATGGATACAAGAGTTAGGAAAAAATGAACAAAATCCGTCTGTGAGAATCAATTGGCTAGATGGAATTTTCAATGAAGAATATTATATGTTTCATTATTATTTGTAAATTGTATCCTATGTATTTTGTATGTCAGTAAAATTTAAAATAAAGTTATGTATATATACACATGCGTTACTTTTCATGCAGAGAGCGCGTTTTTAAGCATTTCCCAGAACAGCCCTGTACAGTAGTTTCAGAAGCAGTGGAGTCCTGGAGGAAATAGAAACAGAAAAGATCGTTATATTTAATAAGTACTTAAATGACATAGAGTATATATGTCATTCAGAAAACTATGAATCACTTAAAAAATCCTCAGAGTAGTTAGCTGCAAATTTTATTGCTTTTTTTCTTTTATTCATTTAGCAAATATTTAATTGGTCATCTGCTCTGTACTAAGCATTATGCTAAATGATTGATACACTTTGAGGAATTAAGTAAAGACACAGCTTGTTTTGTGGTGTTTATAATCTGATGTAGAATGCAGGTGATAAAGGAATAAATATATAAACAAGCATATAATTACAAAATTATATAAACAGACTATAGAGTTAGTGAATAATAGAAATGAGATGGCATTGACCTTCCTAAGCAGGACGTCCAGGAAAGTCTCTGAGGAAGTGCTGTTTCGGCCGAGGCAGAGACCGGGCTGGGAAGATTGTGCCTGGCAAGGGGAAGAGACTGTACAAATATCCTGAGGACTTAGCTTTAAAAAAATTTTTTACTCCCTTGCAATAAAAAGGTAATCACTTTCAATTGCTTCATTAATTATAAAAGAAACTAAATTTTAAATAATATTACTTGGGATATAGGCAGTTACTTTCCCCTAAAAACCTCAAAGTTAATCATGTATGGAAGTTAATTTCCCAAGTTTCCTTTTAAAGCTAGTGTGGAATTCTCTGTATGTTTACATATGACCTTCATTAAGGCTAAGAATTTCTTCATTTAGATTTTGGCTTTATTTGATGCTAATATGTTACGTCAGGTTGTTTCTCATTACTTTATGTCAAAGGAGGATAATTCTTTTTCTTTCTTCGTTTATGTGTTCCCGAATCTGTAAACCATACTTAGGCTCAGACAGAGAAGCATTCACGCTTTTATCCAATTTGATTTTTTTCTTAATTCATCAGGACTCAGAGCTAGTATATGATCTTTGGTTTCATGAAAACGCCAGGTAAGTTCAGCATTACAGTGGAAATCTATATTGTGAGAAAAGATTAGTTGCATTTTCTCATCTTCCTTTATTCTTTTTGCTGCATGGTTATTTTTTAGCAAAAGGCTGAGTCAGATATAATAAGTTCTTCAAGTGATAAAGATTAGAGCTAATATTTGTGAATATTTTGAAGTGTTGACTGAAATCTCCTCCTTAACATCACTTATTTCCTTCTCTGCCTGACTTCATTCCCCTACACTTAAACTTCTTTGATTTCCTTTTCTTGGGCCTTAGGACCCTTCATTCCAGTGCAGGCATCCAGAAATTGGTCATTGAATGTTATCATTGTAGGATTGGAAGAAAAAAAGAAAGGCAGCAAGTCCTTGGCTTTTAAACTCAAAAGCTTTACTTCCTATACAAGAAGGAAGTATTTAGGGTGAATATTTGTTATCCAGTTCAGAAGTCCCCCTACTCCTGCCAGAACTCTTCTGAACTGTAGAAGGGAATAGAACAGAAGAAAAAGGAAGATAGTAAGCTAGGGCTTACAACTCATTTTATAGAATTGTCTTTTACTTTGAATTAAACAGAATGCTGTAAAAATGTTGAGGAGTAATGCAGTCCTTTGTCTTTTCAAAGGATCATTCTGCCAACTATGCTAAATATTGACTGAAGGGCCAAGGATAGTCACAATGAAAGCAGTTAGGAGGCTATTGCTATAATCCAGGCAAGGGATGATAGTTGAGCACAAGTGATTAGATTCTGAATGTAGTTTAAAGGTGAAGCCAACAGGATTTCCTACTGGACTAGATTAAGGATATGAGAGAAAGGAAGGAGTCAAGAGAACTACAAGGTTGGCAGAAAACAATGTCTGTCTTGAGGTTGCAACCTACTAAGATGAGTTTGGAGGAGAGATCAGGAGATTGATCTTTGATATATGATATATTAAATTTGAAGTGTTTATCAGACAGCCAATTGCAATTTGAGCATACTGTTAGCTACGTGAGTCTGAAAGGACCTTGAGTAGAGATATTAATTAAGGAGCTTTCAACATAGAGATAATATTTAAAGTCATGAGGCTGAATTGAAGGCTGGTTCCCCAATAATATGTTTGAATAATCTTCTAACAGATCTCCATCTTGCAAATAACAGCTATAAATTCTAAAAAACAACTACTACAAAGGCTCTGAGGAGTTAACAAACCAGGCAGGTTATGAAGGAAAATTGAAACTTGTAAGAAGTAATGGTACTGGGTGAGTTTCCTCATTTTTATAGCTTTTAGCTTGAGTACCATCTTCAGGGTTTCTGCAAGGCCTGTTCTAAGCTGCGATAGAAAACCTTAAGTTCTGTCCTGAAGAATTAGAAGACAGAATTTGGGGCAACCACACAGAGTAAAGAGTGAATGAGGAACCAGAGCCAGAAAAGGGGAGCCCTACTCTCCATGTACAAACTCTATGAAATCTCTGGCTAACACTTGAACCATACATGATTGAAAAAGATTTCAGCTAAAGACAAAAGAAATGAACTGACATTTGAGCTACCTTGGTGGAGATAGTTTGTCTTTTGAATCCAATTAAATTAACTCTCTGATGAAAAATTTTTCTACTTTTTGGAGGAATAAAATAATAGAGTTTCCGCAAAATAGCATTTACAGTACCTTACCTAAATGCGATCTGAAATTATTTAACACATGAAGAATCAGGAAAATGTGACGATTTTAAAGAGAAATAACAATCAGTGGGGGCCAACTCAGATAATGAAGATGCTAGAATTAACAAGCAAGGATTTTAAAGTAGCTATTTTAACTGTGCTCAGTAAGGTAAAGTAAAGATGTTTATAATGGATGAAAATATAGGAAATTTTAGTAGAAAAACAAAAAAACACGAAGAGAGAATCCAGTGAAAATTCTAGAATTGAAAAACAGTGTTTATGAATTAAAGAATTCCCTGGATGGGTTTAACAGCAGAATGGAGATGACAAAGGAAAGAGTCCATGAACTTGAAGAAAGAGCAGTAGAAATTATTCAATCTGAAAAAGCGAAATAATAAAGATCAGAAATTTTAACAGAGATTTAAGCATCTGTAGGCAATAGCAAAATGTCTAACACAATTGTAATTGGAGCCCAGAAGAGAGGAAAGAGAATGAGCTAGAAAAAGTATTTGAAGAAAAAATGGCTGAAAGTTTCTCCAAGTTGGTGAAATATACAATACTACAGATTCAAGAAGCTAAGCAAAGCCAGATAAAGGTAAATATAAATCAAACTATGGTCATCATTGTCGAACATCTGAAAACCAAAGGTAAAGAGATAATCTTGAAAATAGCAATAGAAAAATGACTCATTACCTACAGGGTAGTAATGATTTATAAAACCACAAACTTCTAATCAGAAACTATAGACACCATAAAGTGATGGAACAATGTCCTTAGAGTGCTAACATAAGGTCCTGGAACTACATAGGATCACTAAGGAAGTAGAGAAGAGGAAGCAAGAAATTAGATGAAATAATAAGAAAGAAGGAAAACTGAGTGGGAAGTATCCTGGAAAATGTTTCAAGAAAGAGGCTGTGGTCAACTGTGTCAAATGCTCTATTATGTCAAGGGCAGAGAACGACCATTGGATTGTACAAGGATGTCAGTAATAATTTTGGCAGGAATAGTTTTGGTAGAATAGTGGGTGGAAGGCTTGATTGGAGTGGGTTTAAGAGAATGAGAGGAAAGGAATTGAAAATTATAAGTATAGGCAACTTTCAAAGAGTTTTGCTGCATAAAAAAGAAATGGAGTAGTAGTTAATGTGGAGACTGGGGTCAAGAGAAGGTTTTGTTTTGTTTTGTTACATGCTAATTAGAATAATCCAGTAAAAAGTAAAACAAAAGTGATAATTTTGATAAAAAGGGAAAGAACTGTGCAATGTTAACAAGTCTGTAGAAGAAAAAAAAAAATAGCCAGTTGAGTTAGAATAAAAATCATGCACATAAATATATGACTTTATTCTCTTATCCCCTCTATCTCGGGCAAGGCTTGTTGCTCCCCAGGCTTTACTATTTACAATTTAATCATTTGTCAATGCAAATATTTGAAAAAATATGTCCACTAAAAATTATGTAAAGCTCTATGATTTTATAAAATAGTAACTTTGATTTCTTTGTGTTTTTAATTATGGACATTCCCCAAAATATGAGAAGTATATATTTCAAAAATTGTTTCTTAAGTGATTTTAAAACTCTGAGTATATTTTTCTAATAACATTGATGTTATATGAGGTAGTTTATCCCGACCAGTCTACAAAATCCTGTGAAGTAGCTGAGTTGTAATACTCATTATCTGAGAAGTCTCAGCTATTCAGCTTTTTATTTCTATGGAAAAACTTACTCTAGTTTTCAACCCAAGATTCTGGAACACATCTTCCATTGTGAAGTGGACTTAAAGGTGGGAGTGGAAACACAGCCTCCTCGTCACACTCCCCACCCTCATCTTCCAGCAGTGAGGGTAAGCCATCAAAGTTCTCATGGCACTAAGGATTCAAGCAATGGGGTAATGGAGATCCTGGACATTTATTTTCTCACCAGTGAAAATTAATGAAGACCCAGGAGTTACTACAGCATTAGTGATGAGAAGGAAGTTTTAGCAGCTAGAGTGTGTTGGTGAGTTCTTGGTTACATGGCTGTTTATACCATATATATAAGGGTGTGTTAAAGTCTTTCTGTGCATGTGTGTGTGTGCACGCACACATGTGTATGCTGTTAATTCTGTGTATACTGAAGTCCTGTTGACCTGAAAACCCAACTTGTAAAAAATGCCAATGAATAAACTTTTGTTCCCTTCTTTGCTTTTATGGTTGAGAGACATGTCCATTAAGGAAACTAAAAGCAGATTTATTCCCACATATATTTTAAAGTACATGGAGGAAAACTCCATTTCCTATGCTTTCTGCACCTATAAGATTATGCAGTGATAATGATGTATGTGTTTAATGATGATGCTCAGGGTAGGGAAAAAATCCTGAAGGAAATTCTGAGTCACCCGTAATTAAATTATTTTCAGCATAGATTCAGTACTCTTGTAAATCTTTGAACATTGATAAACCATATAATTCTTGGGTAAAAGGAATATTAACTAGAACAGATCCCAACTACAGGGGTGAAAACTTAAGGTTGTGTCCTTAAGTGGAGAGACACTTTATTTAGACCTATTGAAGTAATTTTTTTTTTAAACTTTATTCTTGATCTTCTGGATCATCATTATAACTGTCTCCATTAACTATTTTCTGCCTGTCTTGATGTAAAGCTGAGAGTTTTAGATATACTTTGGACTTTAAGATTTGGAGGTGTATTTGCCTATTTGTGAGGACACCGAATGACTTGCTGGTTGGGATACACACACGCACACAGACACACACACATCTCAAGTGCACTAGAGGAGCATTTGAGTTCAAAAGGTTTAGAGTCATTGTAATTACGATTCACTGAGAGTAAGAATTATAGCTAAGTAATTGTCTTTTCTTGTTTCAGAAGAAATGGGTACACAGAGGTATAGTCTGAATACTTACAGAGTCTTAATTGCCTGCCACGAGGTAGTACTTAGGAGCATGATTAAATGGGTTAAGACATCTGTAGGAAGGAGACTTCTAAGTAAGAAGCGATGTACTGGTTAATGCTGCTCCTGAGATTGAATTTAAGATTTATAGCATTCCCCATTTTTAAAAAAAGTTGTATATGGTTTGTGTACACATTTTTAGAAACTGAATTGTTCACAAATGATATATTTTATGCTGATTCATTGGCATTGTTTCTAAAATAGTAGTTGCTATTTCAAATCTTTCTTTTCAAAAGCTGCACAGACATTCTTAAATATCAAGATCTCTTCTCTATAATCTTGTTCTTCTAAGATATCACTGGTGCTGTGATCAGGAGCTATTTGTTCAATCATGACCTGTGGGGCTTTCATAACCTCTTATAAACTTAAGTGCCAATCACCAGGCTGGATATAATTACGTTTTGGTGATTTCTTTGAGCTTTGAAGGCTAATGGATAGCCTCAAGTATTTAAATAACTGCTTGAACTTTCTTAATTGATACAAACTGTCTGTAATAATTCCACTTTGTCTAGTATGCCACCTGAACAGCTTTATCTTAGGTTTATATACTTAATTGATAGTGTTTGATGGTACATGATATTTATATGAGCCTTTGTCGTATTGAACTGTATATGAGATAATCATTCTAAGTTATATTTTAAAGCTGTGTACCAGCTTCAAAAACTAAAACTCTGGAATCAGTGTTTGTATGATAGATAAGCAAATTTAATATTTCATATCAAATTTTGTTAGTCTTGTAAACATACTAAAACTTACACAGTCAAATGATTTTTCCTATTTTTTTCACATTGCAAATTTATATGGATACATATTTATATTTCAATTAAAATAAAAGTAACCATGTTAAACTTATGAAAACCATACCAAATGATCTAATATCTAATTACAATGAACAATTATTTGAAGACTTAATTTTCATTGGAGGGTTTTATTGATTTTCTACATTAAAAATAAGATGTATTTGGAGGAATAATTGGGTTCATAGCTTATTTTCCTTTAAAAAAATCACATAGGTACAGATCTGTACCTCTGAAGCAAATAATACAATATATGTTAAAAAAAAAAAAAAGAAGAAAGCAGGAGGGGAAGAATGAAGGGGGGAAATCGGAGGGGGAGACGAACCATGAGAGATGGTGGACTGTGAAAAACAAACTGAGGGTTCTAGAGGGGATGGGGGTTGGGAGGATGGGTTAGCCTGGTGATGGGTATTAAAGAGGGCACGTTCTGCATGGAGCACTGGGTGTTATATGCAAACAATGAATCATGGAACACTACCTCTAAAACTAATGATGTAATGTATGGGGATTAACATAACAATAAAAAAATAAAAAATCACATAAAATGTACAGTATATATTGATCAAAATCAGGATATAATATAAATTGTTACAACGGAGAAACTGTGGAAGTAAAAAGCAATATAAATAAGAAAATGTTTTTTGGATTTTCTCATTAAGAATTAATCTTAGCATCCTGGATTTGCAGCTAGATATTTGAGTCTCAATCCTTGTTCTGCAGTGTGACTGCCATGTGACATTTGGCAAGTTATGACACTTTTATAATAGTTGTTTGCTTATCTGTAAAATGGGAAAAAATTATGAAGACTACAATAATTATCTTAAATATTTAACACCTCTCCTTTAATATTTCATGTACAGTCAATAAATGCTACCTTATTATCATTAACATAACTATTATTGTCATTATCATAAGAAATGCCTTATTACTTTTTAGTTTCAGCTTGATTATAACCAGAAATTATGATCCAGATTTGGCTTAAGATGACTTTAAATTATTTCCAAAACAAAGTAAGTCCCTGAAGTATTAAGATATGATACCATTAATATTATTTACAAGAATATTTCAGAAAATCTGAAGGTAATTCATTTTTCTGAAAAGTAATTACTTGAGGCAGGTACCATTTTTGAATGTATACATTTTGGTATGTTTGAAAACAATGGCGATGTTCTATAGCTAGTTATATATTGCATATTTTTATTCATTGTATTCTGCCTCTTAAGTAGATTATGTAAAATCATATAAGTCATTAAATAGGTATTATTAAATCTAAGTCACCAAACTTAGACCATTCTCAGTTGCCTGCCTATATACTAGCCAAGCAAGTTTTGGTGTTAGTATTGTTTGATAGCTTTTATTTGAAAAGATGTGGGGGGTGTGTGTGTATTTATATGGTTTTTTTTTTTTTTTTTGAGCATTAGCAACTAATATACCATAGTAAAAAATCTTTGAAATAAATCTTTGCTACAGGTTGTATAGATACATGATTTGAGGGTTCTGCGTGACTACTAAGAAATCCTTTAGAATTGGGAAGTATATATTATACTCAGAATTTTTTTTATTAATAAAAGAATTTTTTTATTAAAAAGGAAGTAGAGTCATTTGCATGTATCTTCCCCCATTGTTAGAAAATAAAGAGAGGGGCACCTGGGTGGCTCAGTCGTTAAGCGTCTGCCTTCAGCTCAGGTCATGATCCCAGAGTCCTGGGATCGAGCCCCGCATCGGGCTCCCTGCTCAGCTGGGAGTCTGCTTCTCCCTCTCCCTCTCCCCCTACTTGTGTTCCCTCTTTCACTGTGTCTCTCTCTGTCAAATAAATAAATAAAAATTAAAAAAAAAAAAAAAGAAAAGAGAGTAAGAGTCATAGTTTTTAAAAAACCAAACTGAATATAAATGACTCTGTTACATCCATTAGTTCTTGGATACAGGTTGATTAATTTTGCAAGTTGTTAATTTTGGTGTATATTATTCCCAGTTCCAGGAATTGATGGATATATGTAGCCATTTATGTGAAATTTTCTTTTCTACTGGTAGCCACTAGTCACATGGAACTACGAACATTTGAAGTTTGGCTTTTGTGACTGAGAAATAGAATTATAAATTTTATTTACTATTAACTTATTTATATTTACATATAAACAGCCACATGCAGCTAGGGGATGCCTTATCAGACAGCACGGTTCCAGATTCATGAGCAGTTTTCATGTGTGGTTACATTTATGCCGTGGCTTGCTGTTGACAATGCCCAGTGTACGAAGTGCCTTAGGGTGGCATATCCCAAACCTATCTCCTCATCTTATAGACATGGCCCATGCAGAAGAATGCAAAGCAGCATGAAGGCAGAGATGAGACTCAGATCTCCAGGTATTGTATTCCAGTCTCAGAATCCCCAACAGAACTTAATTTCTGATTTCCTTGTGACAAGTGATAAACTTAGTACATGGCGATAATGATCGTCAACAACCACAATAATTAAACTCTATGTCCCATTCTGTGGCATGCTGATAAGAAATGAGAAAAAGGAGACAGAATAAAGGGAACATTTTTATAACTAGACTCTGCTTCTTATCTTTCCAGTGAGTCTGTTGACAGAAATGGCCATATTCTTAATAAGCATTATTATCCCTGGGCTTGGTTACAAATCATTAACTGAGTTCATTATGTGAAAGTCACTAATTTGAGTAACAAAATCTTATTTGATAAAGAATGACATTGATGTATAAATCAAAGTGGACAACTTTTCAGGATTTTCTGATAATAAAATATAGACTATTTTAATAATAGTAAATTCATGTTACAATGAAGTACACAGAGTCAGTAATTTGGGGATCAAAGGGCCTTTGCACATAAATTACTAAACAAATGACAAAAGCCGTCTAGAGACTGAGACAGAAATCTTTATGTCCTCTTTTCAGTTATATACTAGCGGCTTGATATTTTGTTCTTTTGTTAGAACAGAATATCAAGCAGCTAGCATCTAAGAAGCAAATAACGGCAATGTGAACTTCAAAGTTACCTTAACTATGATGGAACACAAAAGAAATTGCCACATAATTGTTTTCATTTTCCCAGTTTAGATTTCACAATGGATCTCCCAGGTCAATCAATCATTCTTCTCTATTATTAAGATTTATTTATAGGAGGGCACATAATAAGAAATTCTGATCCCTGGCATTTCAATAAGAATAATTTTGGCAGTGTTTTGCAGGATTAAATTTTTAAGATTTCATGACTTCTAGTCCCAAGTGCTAAAGACTTTTTGGTAGAATTTTAGTAGATACTAATAATATTTCTGCTAGAAATTGGAACTATGCTCAAGTTCTGTTGAAAAGGTATTCTTGAAATGAACAGTAGTAAACTGTTAACTATCTGTAGGGGCAGGCCCATCTTATGTTAAAAATGGTTTAAAATATTCTGGTGATATATATGAAATAATTTCTGTCACCAGTAAAATTTTGTTTGTGGAAAGGGAAAATGCTCTGAGCTTTAAATGTTTGTATATTTTGAACTTGCCATGAAGGCATGTGCTTTTTATTTCCTTGAGACATTGTTTTAAAATCCTCTGTTTAAAAATGTTCTTTGAGCTTTAGTAATAATTATAGGTTCATATAGAGCAGCTCATCAAATCTTGGGCAGAAAAGAACAGAAATAATAGCAAGAGAGTTTCTGAGTTTGGAAGAACTGAGCCCCAAACCGAGTTTAAAGTTAAATAAATGTCCAATTTGGATATCTACATGGATTTGATATACTAATTCCTTTCTTGATATGTAGCTTCTTTTTTATCTTTGTAGGTAATCTATGAATATAAAACTGACTGACACTCATTTAAATTTGCTGTCTCCTATTCTATTGGAAAGATCCCTGTTTAGAACTACAGGATATAAGGGCAAGCATACACATTGCTCCTAATAAATTAATAATGAAGAGAGAGCTATCATTACTACACTGTAAATTATACAGTAAGTCTTAGGTGATTTATTTAGTAGCTTAAACACCTAGGAAATTTCACTAGTTGGCAGCAATTGGAAATGCATATTAATTGCATGCTCCATCCCACATCTGAAATAAAAGGAGAATGTCAGGAATAGATTAATTCTGGTTTCCTTTTGAATATCATATTTTAATTTCTTTTCTGTTTCTTTAATCTTTTTAGCAGTGCTTAAGGATTTGGAAGATGTTGATTAAAGCGTTTCCTCTGATTAATTATATTTTGGCTTTCAACTGTTTTATTTTATTTTAAAATGAAGTGCACACACATTGTCTGGATTATATGAGCATCTGCTCTTCCCAGTCTCTGCAAATATTTATATAAATCTTACTGCCACCCTGTTCCCTCCAAGTTCTCACTGCTTAGCTAATCCTGATTGCATCTCCCCATTAAGCCATCTTCAGGATATGGAAACATAAATAAAACAGACTAACAGCCTACATTTCAAGGATATTTGTGTGCATGGTTTACCATTTAACTCATGTTATTAAATTCTCGGGATTCATTCTGAAATTATAGGGTTTCCTTTACCTCTGTTTTCTCTATTTATACATCTGATTATTATTAACCCAAGAACTATTTTGGTCATGATGACTAGATCTTTATAAAAAAGATACACTATTTTTGAATGGAAATTTAGAAGTTAGTAGGCGGCTTAAAGATGATGCATAAATGTTGAATATCTCCTACTTTTTTTCCCTTTAACTATTCTCCCTGAGTGTATGGGTTCAGAGAATAAAAGATAGTACCTGCTACACAGGGATGGAATTCTAGTACTTACTATAAAGATTGTCCTTCACTGGGTTTCCTTAACTAATTCTGGCTTTCATTTGGGGACAGTACTTTAATCTGGGGTCTTAGCTTTATTTCATGCTTTGATACAGAGTGAGAGACATCTATTTGACTTCATTTTACAAATTGTCCTTTGACCATGTAGTTTCTGTAGACAATGATTTTTTTTGATAGTAAATTTCTAAGACTGAGAATTTCTGTTCTTGCAGCTTTATGTAATTATGTTCAAAGGGGTTTGAATTAAAATGGAACAGATGTGTCCATCTTTAATTATAGTGTAACAAATTGTGTTACTCTAAGGCTTTATTAAGTGAAATCCTCATCTTTATGTAATAATGGGTCAGACAGTTTCAAAATGATATCGGTGAACACAGTGTATTGCCTATTTCACTTAAACTTCAAAAGGACAGTTAAAACTCACAGGCTCTGCATATAGAACCAGAAGAAACTATAGAAGATAGGCATAATTTATTATTTCAAGTTAAGTGAAAATAATTTTTAGAAACGTATGAATTTTAATGTCATCTAAATAAGACCAAAAAGGTAACATTTGACATGACAGATATATCTAAAGGGTATGGGAATATTCAACTCTGTATTAGAAAATGTAATTTTTAGGTTTCCTGAAAACTCTCTTGTATTCTTTTGTGTAGACACTCTCTTAGAAATGAATAGCCAGGTTTTTTTTTTGGTGGGGGGGACCACTTCTAAGTCAGTACAATAAAGTCCTTTTTAGAATTAGCTGGCAGCTACTTAGAGAACCAAATATTAGCAAGGAAAATATGGGTAGGCACAAATCCTGTGATGCGAGTCCCATCCCAATGTTTCCATTTCTGTCCTTAGTACCACTATCCTTTTATCCTTAGGAACATTTTCAACTCCTTAACAATTTTTCCATTCCCCTAACCCAATCTGTCACCAGTTATTAATTATATTTTTGATTTTTTTTTCTTTATATACTCTCTCTGCTCCATGTATCATCACCACTGGAATCCAGGCTCCATTACCTCATACCCAGATTATTACAGTTGTTTTCTAATACATTTTCTTGACCCTTCTCTCCCCTTTCCATTCTCTTCAATTCACTGCCAATCTAATATAAAATCATAATGCTATTATGACACATTATTTCCTAAAATATTGTGATAGATATAAATTGTCTATTATACAAAGCCATACTTTTAGGTCTGGTCTTCAGGATCACCTGTAATCTCTAAGCCTCTTCTTCTCACTACTCCTCAGTAAAGCTAGTGATATGATCTTGCTTTCATAATGCCTTTCAGTAACTAAACCCAGCCTCCACCTGGCAGGATTATTCATTTCCTGCCAAAATACACACCTTTGTCATCACCTACATGCTCTTCCTTCAGCCTAGGATGCTCTGGTGGCTTTCTCACTAAACGCTTTACCTTTCTTGAAAGGCCAGGTTCATCATGATGTGGTTTTTTTCTTTTCTCACTTTTCCCTGTCTGAATTGTCAATTCAGTTTTGATTCATACCGTATTTTCTGAACTAGTTTTGAGTTTTCATAAAGATCTTAATCTTGTGAAATAAGGTCTGATTCACAGAGTGACTCAATGAAAAGTATACATTGGTTGATCAATTGACATGCCTTCTTTGAGGGATTCATTGCTAAGACTGTTTGTGTTTATTGGGATAGGCAGGGAGCAAAAACAGGAGATGGGTAAAAGAAAAAATTTGGGAATTGAATATTTTATTTTATTGCAATGTCTATAAAACTGTTGGTCTTAAGGAAGCAAATACACTAAATTCAAAGAGAAAAAAAAAGTAAACTTCACAGAGCTGCAGTAAACACCAGATGTTGAAAGAGGATCTTACCAGACTAGCCATCTTCATCTTTCATCTCTTAGAGACAAATTACAACAAAGAGCCAAGATAAACATTAAGAAACCATAGAGGATATTAAGTCAGAATGCAGAGCTATAGATTTCAAAATAAAAGACATACCCAGGGAGCCATTGTTAATGTGTCCCTTCTTAATTCAAGGCTGCTGCTGCATGTCCTGCTCCCATCAGGATCTTCTGGTCTCTGTCCTTTACTTCCCTCTCCTTCCCTCGGTAGACAGGCACACTTACATTTTCAGGATCCAAGGAAGGAAACAAAGCTTGATATTTTGAGTCAGTCAGGGCATCAGGATAGCGGATGCAGTTTGATACTTTCTCCTGTAAATCCTTAACACAAAACTCCGGATTCTCATTGAAGGACTAACAACACCTTTAATTCTGATGAATTAAAAATAAGGTAAGAGCTACAACTGAGTTACTAATCTAATATTAGAAAACAAATGTTGATCACTGGGTTCCCTTGGTTCACTAAGCGTATCTTTATAACCTGAACATACACAGTACAGGATTTTTCTTATCCTTTAATAACCAATTTGAAGCAACATAAATATCATTTATATTAAAAAGTATGGAGTAGAGTAAATTAAAAGTAATATACAAAACTGAAATTACAAATAAATAACATCTCATGACATCAAATAAATGAGTGGCAAAGTGGACATGGCTTCAGAGATATTGATTTCTTGTCTTTTATTTTTCTAATATCAAAATTACTACAATGCATATTATAGAAAATTTGGACAGAGAGAAAAACACAAAATAAGAAACTTACTCTCATTCTACCACCAAGTGATAACCCCAGTCAATATATTGGTGATTATCTTACCAAGAGGTAGTTTTGTATAGATAGACATTATTTTTTTACAAAATGATATCACATTTATGCTGTTTAATAAAATTTTTTACTTAACAATATATAGTCATTTTTCATGTCAGAATATTATACTAGAGCTTTAATGCCCAATTTAAAACAACACTAAATGTAAGGTAGTTCTCATTTGCCCTATTAGAAGGCCAATTTATTTAGTTACAAAGACACTTAAAATCACATATTTTAGCAAATACTAAATTCATTTTAAAATGCCAATTTTAAAAAACCTTATATTTCATGAAATGCCATTAATTTTTCATCATTGGAGACATTCTTTTGAGTCACCAGCTTTTTAGAGCCCATAATCTGTACTTTGTATCAGTTTATGATGCTGTTACTGGAAATTTTATCCCATGATATAAGTATTCATTTACATAACATTAAGACTTAATAGTATTTTTGTTAATCTCCACCATATAATCATTTATCATATTGCTTTTAAAAGTGATCTTGTTTACCACAATATCAACACTTGGAATTGTGGTCAGACTCTGGGAATAACTATTCAATGTGTTAATTTTTTATAATTCTGTTTCTTGGTTTTAGTCATGTTAACTCCCTATCATATATCTGTCTCTCTATATCTATCTATCCGTCCGTCCATCTATCATCATCTATTTAAATAAATACATAAACTAACTAACATTAATGAAGACAATTTTGGGCTAATGTCTTCTCCCAATTCCTGCAATGCTATTCAAGACAAATTAAGAAAGCACCATTTGGAAATACTGATTTTAAGCTAACTCATTTTGGGGGCAGGACAGAGGGAAAAGGAGAGAGAGAATCTTAAGCAGGCTGCATGCCCAGTGGAGAGCCTGACACGGGGCTCGATGTCATGACCTTGAGATCATGACCTCAGGGTCTTGATCCATGAGCCGAAATTAAGAGTTGGATGGTTAACCGATGAAGCCACCCAGGTGCTCCTCATTTTTT
This sequence comes from Mirounga leonina, assembly GCF_011800145.1. NCBI lineage: Eukaryota > Metazoa > Chordata > Mammalia > Carnivora > Phocidae > Mirounga > Mirounga leonina. The sequence continues at coordinate 13,864,233 of NW_023270431.1, forward strand.
TTCAGGGATCATTTTGAGGAAAAGAAATTTACTTTATATTTAAGCATGTAGGTTGTAGGAAAGGAGATGGTAGGGGAATTTAGGAAATATGTGTTTGAGAATTTTTTTGTTTAACACTTGATAAAAACTTTATTAAGTAGGCAATCAGAACTTTTTTTTTTAAGAACAATGAAGTTGATTTTATAGATTATTTGACATAGTCCTTCTATTTTTATAAATAAAGAAATAGTGGAACTAAGAGGATACATAACCTTCCCGAGTTCCATAGACATTTATGGGGAGCCTTTAAATTAGGCAGTTCTCCAGACAGATAATTTATTGCTCTTACACAATACCATATTTAAATGTAGACTTTTGTATAAAACTCAGGAAAAGATAGCTCCTATTATTAAATTATTACTAATATCATCATTTTCTAAATCTGTATTTGGTATAGAATGGGTGACACTGGCCCAACGATACTAGGTGATGGGGGTGTAAAAGTATAGTGGGGGAGTATAGACTATAATTCAAGAAGTTTGGCTGTGAATGATAAATGATAGGGGGAAAGTGGGCATACAGAGTGAAGAAAGGTTTTTTTGGTTTCTTTTAAATAAGAGAGACTTCAACAATGTTTACTGTGGAGTATCCCTCTTAAACCCAGGCAAATGGAGCTCAGGCCCAGGGTCTTCACTTTAAAAAGAACCCCTCTGTCCTATTGGCCAAATCTTTACCCAGGGCAAGGAGTCTGCAGTCCTCAGCACCCTACTGAGGAGAATTCTGGGCCCAAAGGTTTCTGATTACACTTCTAGAAACTACATAGACCTCTTCCCTGAATTTGTCCTCCTGCAATCATAGGCTGCTAGGTCTGAAACTGGGGTGACTATGGAATAGCTGCTGGGAAGGTGGAGAGGTGGGTGTGTGGGAACTCCAAGGAGTTGAGGGATTCTAAATTCAAACCTGGCCTTCCTTACAGAGCTATAGTTGTCAAGATAAGAAAATATATTTTAATGGTTTGTTAGCTGGATCGATTTGTATTCTAACAGCTTTGAGGTGAATAGCTAACATAAAATAATCTGCACATATTCAAGTTGTACAGTTTCATGTTTTGACATATTTATATACCCATCAAACATTACCATAATCGAGATAGTGAACAAATCCATTATCTCCAAAAGTTTCCCTGTGCCCCTTATAATGTCACCCTCCAGGCCCGCCTGCTTGCCATGTCCCCAGATAAGTACTTATTTGCTTCTGTCACTCTGGATTAGTTTGCATTTTCTAGGGTTTTATATACCACACATTCTTTTTTGTTTGTTTGCTTTTGGTCTAGCTAGTTTTACTCAGCAGTATTATTTTAAGATTCATTCATGTTGTTGATTTTTTAATGTTTTATCTTTTTTATTGCTGAGTAGTATTTTATTATATGGATATATTATAATTTGTTTAGCTATTAACCTGCAAATGGGCACTTGTTCTCAGTTTTTGCCTATAAAAAATAAAGCTGCTATGAACATTCTCATACAAGGTGTTGTGTGGATGTAGTCTTTCTTTTTCTTAGGTAAATACTAGCAAGGAAAGGGTTGGATTATATGATATATGTTTAACTTTTTAAAAACCTACTGAACTGTTTTCCAAAGTGGAAATTTGATATTCTAACCAGCAGTACATGAGAAATCCAGTTTCTCCACATGCTCAACAACGTTTGGTATAGTCATTAATTTTAGGCATTATAATAGCTGTGTAGCAGTATCTCAGTATAGTTTTAATTTGCATTTCCCTAATGACTAATGATGTGGGCATTTTTTTTCATTCACTATTTGGCATACACATATATTCTTTGGTAATGCCTATTCAGATCTTTTGTTTATAATTTAATTGGGTTGTTTGTTTTCTTCTTGAGTTTCGAGAGTTCTTTTATATATTGTGGCTGAAAGTCTTTTATTAGATATATGCTATGCAAATGTTTTCTCCCAGTCTGTGGCATGTCTTTTCATCTTCTTAATAGTCATTTGAAGAGCAGAAGGTGTTTTTTTTTTTCCTCAAGTAAAGCTCAACTTATTTTTTTCTTTTAGAAATTTTTTTTTTTTTTTTTTTTAAGAAATGGTGCTTTTGATGTCCTATCTGTGAAATGTTGGCCTAACCCAAGGTCACAAATAGGTTTTCTCCTGGAAATTTTATGATTTTAGGCTTTACATTTAGGTTTATAACCCATTTTGAGTTTTTTTTTTTAATTTATTTTTGTTTTTGTTTTTTTGATATATGATACCAGGAATGGTTCAAATTTTTAGTTCTATTTCTTGAAAAGACAATCCCTTTCCATTGAATTGCTATTACACTTTTCTCAAAAAAAAAAAAAAATCATTTTTTTTTTTTTTTTAAATATTTGCAGAGATCTATTCCGTTTCATTGATCTATGTGGCTATCTTGAAGCCAGTACCACACTATCTTGAATACTATGGCTTTGTAAGTCTTGAGATCAAGTAGTGTTAGCTTTCCAAATTTATTTTGGCATTTCAAAAATTGTTGTGGATATTATAGGTCCTTTGTATCTCTATATAAATTTTAGAATTGACTTTTCAATTTCTACTAAAATGCCTGATGGAATTTTGATTGTGACTGCATTGAATCTGTAGATCAATTTGGAGAGAATTGATATTTTAACAATATTGAGTCTCCTGATCCATGAACAACTTTTTATGTCTCCATTTCTTTAGATCTTTTAATAATTTACTCAGTACCATTTTGCTTTTTCAGTGTACAGCTCACATCTTTTGTCAGATTTATCAGTTTCATTTGATAATATTATAAATAGTTTTTTTTAATTAGTTTTCTCTTGTTTATTACTAGTATTTAGTAATACAGTTGACTTTATATATTGATTTTGTATCTGGCAATTTGGAAGTAATTTATCATGACTAGCTGCTTTTTGGTAAATTCCATCAGACTCTCTTCCAGACAATAATACCAGCTGCAAATAGACAAGTTTATTTCTTTACATAAAGATGCCTTTCTCAGGTGAATAATTACAGTAGTTGGAAACTCCAGTACAATAGTGAATAGATGTGTTAAGAGTGGACATGCTTGTTTTGTTACTGAACTTAAAAAGTATTTAGTTTTTGTGCAGGATTTATGTTAGCTGTACTTTTTAAAAATCAAGAATGAATATTAGACTTTGTCAAAAGTTTTTACTACTACTACTGAGATTATAATTTTTTAAAATTTTGGTGATATGATGAGTTACATTAATTTTCAAAGGTTACAACAGCCTGCCTTTTTAGGATTAATCCCTATTTAGTCATGACACATTAATCTTTATATTCTGTATTTTTTAATACTTTGTTTACAATTTTTGCACCTATGTTCATGAGGAATATTGGTCTTTATTATTCCTTCTACTTACTTTGGGCTTTTTTGATTTTCTTTTTCTAGTTTCTTAAGGTGGAAACTGAGGTCTTTCATTGATTTAACTTCTAATATAAGCATTTAGTGCTATAAATTTTCCCATTAATACTGCTTTCTGATATTTTTAAAAAAATTTACTTAGTTTAAAATATTTTCTAATTTTTCTTTAAGTTTCTTCTTTGATCCATGGATAATACAGAATTATATTAATATTTTTTTAAATATTTGATGATTTCCAGAGATTGTTCTTTATTAATTTCTAATTTAATTCAGTTATGGTCAGGGAAGATTTTTATGGCTTGAATGCTTTTGAATTTATCGAGACTTGTTTCATGGCCTAAACTATGATTTTTCTTTGCAAATAGTCTTGCTCTTGAAAAGAATGTGTATTTTGGTGTTGAATGGAGTGTTTCATATCATTTAAGTTTGTATATTAGGTTGCTTGAAGTTGTTCCACAGTAAATTGATTTTTATTTTTTTAATGTTATTTTTTTCCTCCCTATGTTTCATTTTAATGGTTCTATTGTGTTCTCAATTTTACTAGGCTTTTCTTTTACATTGTTTAATCTGCCTTTAATTCTATTCTGTGAATTTTTCATCTCAGTCATTTTAGTACTTGTCTCTAGAAAGTAGATCCGGGTCTTTTTCATATCTTTCATGTTTCTACTGAATTTTATAATGTATCAAGCACAGTTATTAAAGCCATGTTATTGTCCTTCTCTATTAATTCTAACACACCTGTTCTGGGTGTGTTTAGTTCTGGGTCAGTTTCATTTTATTGATTCTCCTCCTCTTTATGAGGCATGCCTTCTTGCTTATGTGCAAGCCTGGTAATCTTTGACATACATTGTGAATTTTACATTTTTGAGTGTTACATATCTTTTGTATTCCTATAATTATTCTTGAACTTTATTCCAGTATACAGTTAAGTTACTTTGAAATAGTTTGATCCTCTCTAGTTTTCCTTTTTATACTTGTTTGCTGGGGTTAAGTAGGGTTAATTTTTTCTTTACCATTGAGGAAGACCTTCCTGGGTGGTCCATCTCTTTACCTGTAAATGATGAGATTTCTTAGTCTGGATGATGTGAAAGGCCTCTTTCTGACCCTGTGTTAGTTCCAGACATTGTTCCTGATGTTTTTTTTCTCCCTAGTTTTGGGTAATTTCCTTATGTGCATGCACTGATAATTTCTCTGTTGAATACTTGAGGGGATCCTCTACAGACATCCAGGATTCTGTCCCTGTGAAATTCTCTCCTCTTTAGGACTCTGTCCAGTGACCTGCAGCAGCTGTATTCTTCCTGTCTTATTCTTGCCGTCTTCTCAATTCAAGGGGTCCACTAGGGTCCTCCTGGCTTTTCCCTCCCCATATCATGGCCTGAGACCTCTCTCAAGACAGTAAATTAAAAAAGATGTAGAGCTCACCTCATTTGTTCCCCATCTCTTAGTGATCACTGTCATTTTTTCACTGGTGTCCAGAATCTTAAAAAACTGTTTTATGTATTTAAAAATTGTTTTATGTGTTTTGTCTGTTGTAGTTGTTAAAAGGGAAGATTGTTTTAGGTGGGATAGTAAATCTAGTTGCTGCTACTCTACCTTGGGTAGAATCAGAAGGCTCTGTTAGCTTGATTCATAACTTTGAAATAGTTAAAAATATTGTATATGGGCCTCCAATTGTACCACTGCCCTGGACTCAGCAAATATAATGGTGTATCTGGGAAAAAGACTTAAAATAGATGGGAAAAAGGGATAATTGATGTAATAGCAAGGTCTCAAAAGGGAAGGAAGTATTATTCCTAAAAGTTTGTTTTTTTTTTTAAAGATTTTATTTATTTATTTGAGAGGGAGAGAATGAGAGACGGCACGAGAGGGAAGAGGGCAGAGGGAGAAGCAGACCCCCTGCCGAGCAGGGAGCCTGATGTGGGACTAGATCCCGGGACTCCAGGATCATGACCGGAGCCGAAGGCAGTCGCTTAACCGACTGAGCCACCCAGGCGCCCTCCTAAAAGTTTTATAGAAAATAGAATATAGGATATTTGAAGAATGTGATTTATAAAAAGTGTTGTCAGTATTTAGAGATGTCGCTGTTTGTTGACATGTAGAAGGCTTACTGAACCATAACAATAGCACAATTGCTCTTGGAGGTCTTACAGTTTTGATACTTAAAACCCAGGTATATATTTTCCCATCAGTTTTTAGCAGTCTTGGTGTGGAGCAGAGCAGCTAGTTGGCTAAATTTGCCTGTGTCTTATTTGGCGAAAGTAAAATAATGAAGTACAGATTTGAGGCCAGATATGAAAAAATAGGTGAAAAATAACAAACTTAGGACTAAATAAATGGGTAAAAAAGAACTAATATTTATTTATCACCTACTATGTTCCTCACCCACACTATGCTAAATGTTCCAGGTTATCTCATTTTATCTTCATAAAAACTATATTAGGTGGGCATGAGTATCTGCTTGATTAAACATAATTCCATTTTCTTTAGATGAGGAAATTGAGGCCTGTCTAAGTGTACACAACTAGGAAGCAACTGATCCAGGATGTGGATCCAAGTAGAATCCAAATAGACTGATTTAAGAGCCCACACACTTAACCACTGACTATATTGCCAATGAGGTTAAAATGGAAATGAATTAAAATACACAAGAGAGCTGGAAGGATTGAGGGTTGTGGTCAGAAAGCAGGATATTAATGTTAAAGATGTTGGAGACAGAGCTGCTTTGGGTGATGTTGGATCTAAGGTGGGTGGCTGGAGTAGAGTTGAAGTTAATGTAATTAGAATTAAGGTAATTTAAGAATGTTTAGGCAGGGTAATGCATGTTCATGGATATTAAAATCACCCATGATACTGGCTGAATTTGAGGTTGAAAGTAAGACTAATGAAATTTTACATTCCTATTCTGTCATACTGACTGGATTTCTCTAAATCTTTAGGAAAATTCAAGAAGTTGAGGAACCCTAACATCAGACGCTGTATTTAATCAGTCAGGGAAAGGTTCCCAGGTCCTCAACCTGCCAGCAGACAATCTAATAAATAGGTGTATTTGCTTTTTTGGTGTCCACTACTTGTCATAACTTCTGAAGTTATCTGGGCCTCAGTCAAGGAAAGGTCTTAATGTCATTGTTTGGGACTTAATCTCCATGCTGTGGCCCTTTTGGCTCCCTTGTTCAGGTACTTCATCAGTGCCAGAGAGGAATTTCAGTACATCCTAGGAGTAGGGTCATCTGAAGTTTCCTGCTGTAATAGGGGAATTCACCAGAATAAGTCTATATTGAAGGGCCAAAAGTTGTAGAATCCCTGTTTCTTGGCTGCTTATTTAATATTTGTCAGGTAATCTCATGGAGTATTAGCTCTCCAATGTTGTCTTAACTCATAGTATTATTTTAATATAACATTGTTGTTAATATTTTTAAAACAAACTCTTTTACGAGTCTTATTTTTTTTATATAAATTCTCCTTGGAGAGAAGGAAAAGATGGTGCCAATTTCTGCCTGAGAAAGGAGACCATTATGGATTCTGTACTATACCTGATGAGATTATAATATGAAAATTAGTCCAAAAGTAATTGCATTTTGGCAATACTCTCTTTCCCCTGATTTTGTTTAGCATGGGTTTCTTGCTCTGCAGGAATTTGGTCCTCAGTGGATTTTAAGCTCTAGCACTTTGAGATCCCATAGACCCACAGACCTGTGCCAGGTCATGAGTTTCCATTTGTGGCCAGTTCTGTGATTAAAATGCTTCAGAGCATATCAGTGACAAGGCACTGTTGGCATTCCAGTGCCGTCAGTTTGTGTAATGGTTAAGCCACAGATGTATGTGGATATCATGTTGTCATCATGTTCTAGAGTGCGTTGACCAAAAACCAAATGGGGCAGGGAAGGCATAAAATCAACCTATAAGGCAAATTAGGAAAGAGAAATTTGTTTTTCTAAAAGAGATTTGAAGTTTTCATGTCAGCAAGTCTTAAAGTTTGGTTTGTAAATGAGTCTTAAAGTTGAAAACAAAATATTTTATTTCCTCAAGCAATAATTCTGTGTCCCCCATCACGTTTATATTTTAATAGAGAATGGGTACATACAGGATAATTTAAATAGAGTGTTAAAGTGATCACTATTTTCTAGGATTAAAAAAGAGAAACAGGTAGTAGTCATTGAAGGGGGAGAGAGAGGCTAAGTAAGGGTGAAATGCGTAATTGGAGCCAGTGCAGGGAACAAGAGAATGTTTCTTAAATATAATTAATACTGTAAGTTAAAGTGTTCTTTAAAAAAAATAAAAATAAAAACAAAAAACAGCTTGTGTCTCAGCCTAACCCCTTACTATTCTCAAGAGGAGCTTTCTAATTCACAGGACGGAATAGAAAAGGAAACCAAAGTGATGTAAGAGTCAAATAGTTGCTGAGGACACTGAGGCTTCATTTATGAAAGTTGTAGTTAGAGTGTGTCTTAATCAGTGATGGGGCACTAGATGTTTAAGGTCGAGGTAGAGAAAGTGTCATGTAGGGACAGAGGCAGGGAGTAAGGGAAGGCTACATGGAAGATAATGCTTGAGCACAGTGGCTTAGCACATGATGAGTTTTATATTTCATGCATTGTTACCCTGCAGTATTTGTAATTAAGATTAAAAAAAAAGAATTCCAAAGATTTTAGAGATTAAAAACAAAAAGTTCTAAGGGAACCCCACATTTTATACTTACATTTCCTTATCAGAAAATCTGTTTTCAAAACTGGACTTTAACTTTGTTGCAGACAGTGTTTTGGAAACAGATTCCTAAGTTTGAAAAGGTCAGTGCAAACCCTTCACACCAACAAAATGCACACTTTCCTTTCCAACACTCAAGAATAGTTCTTTTGATGCTGATGAATATTAAAGTAATGAAGAATTTTGGTGTTATCTAAATTATTTGTTTTGTTCTCTGGGCATATGAACTAATGCTAATTTGCAAAGGCTGGTTGAAAAAAAAACCTCACTTGGATAGCATTTAATAAAAAATGCAAGTCTTTTGCCTAATGGTAAGATTATAGTATTTGGTTCTTCTCCCAAGTAAACAGATTTGTTTCCAGGAATTTAAGTGATGGAAAAATGACCTTTAAACCTAGTTTTCAAGTGGAAGAGACTGTTCTATTGTGAAAATTCACATACAAATATTTTGGAGAATACACATCTCCAAGGAATTATGGGGAGCAAAAAATTATGGATAAACCATATGGACTTAAGCTGATATTACTGACATTTTTCTCTTATGAGTAAACCAGTTTTATAATGTAAATTTGAAAGGTTTCTATTCTAATGAATGAGTTTCATTGTTAGTTGTTTCCAGCTAAATTGACTCATTTCTGCTATTTTTCAGTCAATAACCATTTGTTGAGGGTCTATTAGCTGCCCAATCCTCTTCTAGGCACCAAAAATACAGTAGTGAGCAAGATAATATTTGCTTTCCTAGATTGATGTACTTTCTGGGAAAAATAGATAATAAAAAGAAAAATACAACAGTATGGTATCAAATAGTGATAATATGTTGAAAGGAGAAATTAAAATAGCGAACTTCAGTTTGTTTCTCAGGAAACTGAGGGTTCTAGAGGGGAGGGGGTAGGGGGATGGGTTAGCCTGGTGATGGGTATTAAAGAGGGCATGTATTGAATGGAGCACTGGGTGTTATACGCAAAAAATGAATCATGGAACACTACATCAAAAACTAATGATATAATGTATGGTGATTAATATAACATAATAAAAGGGGCGCCTGGGTGGCTCAGTCAGTTGGGCGTCTGCCTTCAGCTTGGGTCATGATCCTGGGGTCCTGGGATCGAGCCTCGTTTTGGGCTCCCTGCTCGGCGGGGAGCCTGCTTCTCCCTCTCCCTCTGCCTGCCCGCTCTACCTACTTGTGCTCTCTATCTCTCTGTCAAATAATAAATAAAATCTTAAAAAAAAAATAAAAACAAAACATAATAAAAAAAATTCAAAAAAAAAAAAAAAGAGACTTAAAAAAAAGGAAAAGAAAATTTCTCCCCCAACTATATATTCCATCTCTGCAAGTAAAATAAATAAATAAATAAATAAAATAAAATAGGAACCTTGACTAAGTAGTGATTGAGAGGCTACTTTAGCTAGGCTGGTTGGGGAAAGACTATCTGAAAAGTTTGTACTTGAATTCAGATCTGAATGATGAAAAGGATGCAGTTAAATTAAGATCTGGGGGGAGGAGGCCTAAAAAAGCAAGGAATAATAATTAAAATAGCATGAAGACAGGAACACGCTTGGCATTTTTATGGAATGGAAAGAAGGCCAGTATGCTTTCTTTCACAAGAAAGAGAAAAAAAAAAATTCCAATAGTTAAAAATGATTAGAACACATTTTGCCTCTTATAGCCAGAAGTTCAAAGGTCAGGTGGTTTCCAAGATTGTTTGATCTTGTCAACCACATGGCATCTGTTGCCTATTTTATCAGGAGTAGAAGTTCAAACATTTCTGTGCCCCACATCTTGGTATGGAGTCATCAGGGAAAACACAATGCATTCAAGCACTGGACTGCCTATAGCGTAGAGACAGTGCAAGAGAGTTTCTCTAGTGGCAATGGTCCTCCTTGGTCCCTTTTGGCAGCTGATAGAGAGTGACTGGCCTGTGTACACCCCTCTTGTGCTGCAGCCTGCAAGGGGGCAGATACAACAGTGGGGTTGTCCAGGTGCCGTATGATGCACATGCTTAAGCAGAAACGGGGAAAGATATTCCCACACAAGGTGATAAACCCAGCAGAGACTGTGAGGACTCTTGATCTCTTGGTGAAGAAATATTCCAGGCCCAAGGCCCATCCTTAGGCAGTTGATGAGGTGGAAAGATTGCAAGCATGAGATTGCCTTTCCCAATAGATCCCATCATCATAAACCCAGAGTTTTTTCCTTTTTTTTGTCTTACTCTTCGATATGTTTGCATTAACTTTTGATCAGTATCCTTGAAGGTCAGTTCACTTTGTGACTATAGGATATATGTCAGAGCTTCCTCATTCAAGTTCAGGGGGCAATAAAATTAATTTCTGACTCTGTCTTAGAAGAAAGGGGAAGAAATTTCTCAGAAGCTCTGTCAACCTTTCCTCAAATGCTACCAAAATCTTCCAAATGATCAATGCTGAATTAATCACTGGTGAGGGGAATAGAATTACCCTTAGGTAAATCAGACCCACCTCTGGATATGTCTGGGAACATGGGAAACCCTGTACTTTCCACATTCCTGAGATATGTAGCTTGCATGTAAGAAAGAAGAATATGAAAAAAAAACACCCCAAGAGGTTGGGTCAAACTGTTGGTTAGGCAACCTATTGGTTGTCTGATACAGCTCTTAAGGCTATAATAAACAAGATGGAGAGTGGAAAGAAATGAGGCCAGGCATTTAGGCAGAGGGTAGATTATGCAGAGTCTTATAGGATATTGAGTTTGCATTCTACTCCAGTTGAAGGGAAGAGCAATTTCTGGATTTTTAAACTGGTGTGTGTGTGTGTGTGTGTGTATGTTTGTGTGAGATATGATCTGATATATGTGTTAGATTGAACATTGATAATAAGGTGGTGTGGCAAGTTCAGGCAGTTCTTCCCACAGAAAACAATTACAGTAACTGGAAAATGATCAAAACAAAAATTTGAAGATACTGGAAAATGACCAAAGGCAGGTAGAAACTTGAGAAGAGTTTACTACTAAAAGAGTGCTACTACATCAGGTAGAAAGTACAATGTTGTGGCTTTTTTAGAAAACCTCAGCCTAAATGACTCAATTTCAGGGAAAATTGTAGAAGCAGGAGCACCACAAAGGTCTGAAATCTAAAAGTCTGAGTATAATATTTTTGCAAATTCCTGCATGATCAATAAAATAAGGCCCCAGGCAGGTTGGTGAAAAAGCAGGGTGAAAATAGAGATGGGTTTGCTCTGGAATGACAGAATTTCCTCTGGGGAAATATTATAGTTTGTTATGCCTCTTATTGAGTGCATTCCCTAGTCCACAGAGAGCCTGGACAGCAGAGAATAGAAATCTTATTAGATTGACTTGTCAGAAGGCAGAATTCTGAGATGGAAAAGCAACTGGAAATTTACAAGGGGGGCCTGGAGGCAAGAAACCACCAAAAGAGTGAACCCCCAAATCTGAGCATCGACTCAGCTAAATTTCTTGGCAGACATCTAAACTAAATAGGCACAGAGGAGACCAACATGGAGGCTAGGCTTAAAAGCAGCATCTGGAAGCCAAGAAAACTTGGCCAGAATTACTGTCTTCTCCAGACCACGGGGAAGACAAATTTTAGTTTGGATCCAGGCAAGTTAGTGACTTACTGGAACCAAAACCCAATAATCCTAAGAAGAAAAGAGATTTCAGAATCACTACAACATATTAGACTGAATGTATCTCCCCCCCCCAATTCATATGTAAGGCCTCACCCCCTCACTGTAGCTGTATTTGGAGATAGCGTCTCTGAGGAAGTAATTAAAGTTAAATGAGGTCATAAGGATGGAGAACTGATCAAAAAGGCTTGGTGTTCTTATAAGAGAGACTAGAAAACGATCCCCCCCCACTCCTGCCACATACGCACTGAGGAAAAGCCATGTGATAACATAGTGAGAAGATGGCTGCTTCAAGCCAGGAAGAGATTCCTCATCAATTGAACCTTGGTCTTGGACTTGTAGCCACCAGAGCTATGAGAACTGGAAAGTACGTTTCTGTTGTCTAAGCCACCCAGTTAAGGTATTTTATTATAGCAGTCTGAGCTACTGTGCTAATGAATACATTATCTGTTATGACAAGTGTGCAACAAAAAGTTACTAGCCATGGAAATAAATCGGAAAATGTAACTCATATGCAGGAAGAAAAATACATCAACACAAACTGATTGCAAGTGGGTCAAGATTATTAGCACAAATGTCAAAGTAGGTGTTACATTCAGTGAATTAAAGAAAAATATGTTCAAAGATTAAAAAAGTGTTATCACAAATTGAATTACTGAATTTTTAACAGATAAGTGGAAACTAAAAAATAAGCCAGTGGAAATTCTAAAGCTGAAAATTATAATAACTGAAAATAAAAATTCCCTAGGTGAGCTCAAAAACAGACTGAAGATAGCATAATAAAGACTCCGTTAACTTGTATGTAGTTGGCTGGAAACTATAGATTCCAAAGGGCAGAAATAAAAATAGATCAAAGAAAAATGAACAAAGCTTCTTCAGAGAACAGTGCAGAGTATCATGGGGTCCAACTTATGTGTAATTGGTGTCAAGTGTCAAAAGGAAAGAGAAAGGGACAGAAAAAATATTTCCAGAAATGAACAAAATGCTTCTGAAATTTGAGGGCAAATACTAACTTACAGATACAAGAGACTCAATGACCCTAAATTGGAAAATAAAGAAAAGCTGCACCTACACCCCTCATGTCCTCATGTTAGGAATCAAAGATAAAAGAAAACCTTGAAGGCAGCAAGAGAGAAATGACTCATTACTTAACAGTTATGAGACAATTATAAGCTGACTTCTTATTAGAAATAATGGAGACCAGGAGACATTAGAATGACGTATTCAAAGTGCTGAAAGAAGAACAACAACAACCAAAAATCAACCAAGATTTCTATTTTCAGCCAAGCTGTCCCTCAAAAGTGAAAGAGATTTTCCAAAAGACAAATTGAAAGAATGTGTCACACCACTAAAGGAAGGCCTTCAAGTTGAAAGGTAATCAACTATACAAAAGGAATAAGGAGGACTAGAAATTATAAATAATTGTAAGAAAATATTTATTTATAGTTTTATTGCCTAATTTCTCTAAAATACCTATGACTATGTAAAGGAAATTTTTAATGCCGTATTATTTGGCTTGTATAGATGATGTATTATGCATAACAATGACAGCCCAAAGGATGGAGTGTGTTAAATGAAAACTACGCTGTTGCATGTTTCCCATATATCATCAAAAAAATGTCAATATTTAAATAGATTGAAATAATTTAAAGTTTAATGTTTTAATTCCTAAAGCGACCATTTAAAAATGTAAAAATTATAGCTAAAGAGGTAAAAGAAATTTAAATTAAGAAAAGAAAGAAAGGAAAGTGGAAAAGAACAGAGGAAGTGAGGTAAACAAAAGAAGAATAGTAAAATGTCACAAAGAGATCCAGTCACACTGATAATTACATTCAGTGTAAATGGACTTCAATCAATAATGATTACTACACTAAATAAAAAAGCAACCCTCATGTTTTTATATATGTATCTTTGAAAATAAAATAATAGAAAAAGTGTAACATGCGAAGAGAAGCATATGAAAGCTAAAGTGACTATATTAATATAAGATTTGGTAGACTTAACACAAGGATTATTACTAGAAACAAAGGTAGAGATTTCATGATGATAAAAGGGTCAATACAATGGGAAGATATAACAATTATAAATGTAAATGCATCTCATAACAGAATTCCAAAACTTAAAGAAAATCTTAACTTCAAAGAATAATAGGCAAATTAACAGTTACAGTTACAGTTGGAGATTATATTACCACTCAAGTGGTAATATTGTCTAATTGATAGACTAACTTGACAGGAATTCAGTAAAGATATGAAAGAATTAAACAATACCCTTAGCTAATTTGACCTAATTGATATTTATAAAATACACTGCTCAACAACAGAAGAATATTTATTTTCAAAATTATATGAAATATTTAGCAATGTAGATCATATTCTGGGCAATAAAATATAGTATCAATACATTTAAAAGGACATTTAAAAGTCATAAAAAGTACATTCTCTGACCATAATATAACTAAATTAGAAATCAGTGTTAAAGGTATCTGGAAAATCCCCATATAGTTGAAAATTAAATAATATACTTTTAAATAACCTGTAGGTTAAAAGGAAATAAAAGGAAATGAGGAAATATCTTGAACTGATTAAAAATATATCAAAATTTGTGGGATGCAGCTAACATGGTGCTTGCAGGGAAATGTAACAGTAAATGTTTTTCTGACAAAAGAAGACAGGATGAGAATTAAGTTCCCACCTTAAGTAAGAGGCTCAAAAAACAAGAGGAAATGAACTCTAATGTAAGTCAAAAGAAGGAAATAGTAAGCGTAAGAATGGAAATTACTGAAATAAAAACAGAAAAAAAAAGGAATGAAATAGAGAAACTTAATGAATGCAAAAGTTGAATTTTTGAAAAAGAAAAAATTTGATACTAGTTCAGCTAATCAAGCAAAAGTTAGAAGACACAGATTACCGATATCAAGAATAAAAAAAAAATGAGACTATTATGAATGACTAAATGCCAATAAATTTCACAAACTTAATGAAGTTGACAAAATTCTTGAAAAATAAAAAATTCCAAAAAAGATTCAAGATGAAATAGAAAACCTGAATGGCTTCATATCAATAAATATAGATCATTGATACTTATAATTTAAAATCTTTCCATTAAGGAATTCTAGGCCCATCTGGCTTCTCTGGCAAATTCTATCAAGTATTTAAGAAATATGTACCACCAATTTATGCAGATTCTTTTAAGAATGATTACCTTATAGGCTGCCTGCTGGAGAATGGACTATAGAGGAGCAAGAGTTGAAACAGGGAGACTGGTAGGAGTTTGTTTATAAAGTACACATTAAATTGATGATTAATCAAATTTGAGTTGTGGCTGTGGATTTCGAGAGAGTGGTTTAAATGGGGATATATTTTGTAAAAAAAAAAAGGTAGGAGTTTTGATAGATGTGGGATATTAGAGAATAATCACTGCCTCCTTAGTCTTTGTTGCAAGCAATGAAGTCCATGAGAGAGCTATTAACTACAATACCGGAGATTTGAAAAAAGTGCATTTGAGGGTGAGAAGGTAACAAAGAATTCTAGTTTGTATGTGTTTTGTTAGAGATGCTTCTGAGATTTCCAAGGGAATAGTTGAGGGAATGGATCTTGTGTTTAGTGGAGAGATTGTGGATGAATACATGGATTAGGAATCATCAGCATTTAGAAAATTTTGCTAAGGAACTGGATGAGATCATCTAGGCAATGAATGTAGATGGAGGTGAACAGATTGCTAAGGTCTACTCGTCTTTTAGAAGCAGATGTGAGCAAGAGAAGACAGCAAATTGTGTGACTATTCAATATTCTTTGTTTCTTTATGTCTCGTCCAAAATTCTATTTCACACTCAAAAATTACTTCTGATAGCCATATTCACTCAAGACACCATGCTTTTTTTCTTCACTTTGACTATGCAGTGGCCATCCTTTGCTTTTCCTATCTCTCCAGGCTAAAATCATTCCCACTTTGGATCTTTTATATTTGCTATTTTCTCTTTCTGGAGCATTCCTTCCACTAGTCTCCCCATATAGTAGACTTGATCACATTCAGAATTCAGTTCATGTTATTCCAAACTCACAGAGGCCTTCCTGTCTTCTCTTGCTGACCAAAAGCTACTCCATCACTTTCTATCCTATTGTCTGATTTAATTTTCTCTAAAACCATTTCAATATTTAAAAATTTTTGATTGTTAATTGGCATTTTATTCCCTCTTTTTTCTTCTTTTCCCCTATTTCTAAATATTTGTTTTCTCCAGGATCTGACTTCAACCTTCTTTTATTTTATATTGTATTTCTTCTTACTTTAGAATGTATTAACTCAGTGAGTTTAGTTTACTACCTGTATTGTTCATTTCTGTATCAGCAGCTTCTAGAACAGTGTCTAGGTGTCATAGGTGCTCGGCAAATGTGTTTTGAATACGTGATGAATATTGAGGACTTTTGATCTTAATTACCTAAAATGACTAATTTCAGTTTGACTTCCCATACATTTTCACCTACCTTCATCTATCTTTTTTTCCCAATGAGAAATTTCTTTACCCTCTCCAAGACTGAGCTCTTCTTTTTTTTTAATTTTTTTTTGTTATGTTAATCACCATACATCACATCATTAGTTTTTGATGTAGTGTTCCATGACTCGTTGTTTGTGTATAACACCCAGTGCTCCATGCAGAACGTGCCCTCTTTAATACCCATCACCAGACTAACTCTTCTGATGTTTTCTTGATCCACTATTTCACTACCTTCACGTGCTAGCACTTTGAATTAAATTCTGTTTTAGTTTTCAGTCACCCTTTAATTCACGTCTTTTTTCAGCCTTCTGATAACATTCGAAACAGTAACAAGCAAAGACTTTCCCTTGTTCGTGCCATTTCCTCAAGCTAACATACTTTCCCTCATTACTTTTGTGACTAAACTTATTGAAAGAGTATCAACATTGGACGTTAAAGTCAAGCTCAAGCACTGATTCTGACCTATACCAAGATTTTTATTCTAAGTTTACCAGTAATTCCTAGTTACTAAGCTCAGCGACCTCTCTCAATTCCCCCTCCTCAGCCACTCTGCAGCACTTAATAACTCTTGTTTATCCTTTCCTTTTTGCAACTCCTTTGTCCTTTGATTCTCATCCCAGTCTCTGAATTCTCCATCTCAATCTCAGTCATTGTCTAAGTTTCCTCATTTTACCTGCAAAGAGAAGATGTTCTTTCAGGATCCTCTCTTCCACCTTCTTTCCATTGGCAACTTCATTTTGTGTCATGGTTTTAATAATTAACAGTGTGCTGATAGCTATAAACCTGCAGTTTGAGCTTTTTTGCAGAGTTCCAGATCCTTTTTTTCACTGCTTTTTGGATACTTTGACTTGAAGTTCTTGCCATAACCTCAAAGTCAGTATTTCTGAAATGAAACCCATCATCATTCTTCCCAAACATCTGCTTCTCACTATGCATTGGTGCCTCTCTACCTAGACCTTGGAACTGTGGTATTTCCTTCGATCTCTCTCTTTCTTCATTTTCCTATTAAACTATTTATCAAGTTCTATTTATTCTAGCTCTGTTAGATCTATAAACTTTTCCCTTTTCTACATTTTCAATGGTGCTACTCTGTTCAGGCACAGCACTTCCTTTGACCTTTGAATGATTGACTCTGTATTCTGTTATTTCCAGATGCAGTGTCTTCTTCTTTCCTCCATTTTGCAGTTGGCAGATGGATTAACTTTACTAAACACCAATCTAATAACGTTGCAAATTTCACTATTAATAGTAATAATAGCAAAAACTTATTAAGTGCTTAGTACTTGCTAGGCCACTCCTTTAAATGCTTTTCAATGATTTCTTACACAAATATTATAACACAGATACTCTTAATGTCTCCATTTTTAATATCTTTCTTCAGAAGAGGAAACTAAAACACAGGAAAAAGTAATATGCCCATGGTGACACAGTGTTAAGGCTGGTATTTAATGATTTTAGCCAGCACACTAAGTACGGCCTTAGCAATGAAACCTGAAGACTCTTTCTCCACACAGGACCATCTGTGAATTTGATTCCATTCACTCTGTTTTAACTGAAAAGAATTCACTTTCGTCTTAAGCAATACTATCAGTGATATAACAGATTTTCTGTGCTAATAATTTTTTTCACATACTCATAAAATACATATAAACCTGTTAAAATAAAAAATGCCATCAATGTACCACTTAAAATCATATTACATAGCATACTTTAGGACATACTTATCTGCAAAACAAAGTTAAAATCATTATGCTGTTATGCAAATTTTTTTACCGCTCATTTTTAATGATGACAATTCCAACTTAAATATGTAATTTTATTTCCCACTTCTACCCTTTATTCTCCCACAGGTAAAAATAAATAAATAAATAATGCAGTTCTTCCTATATATATTCCACTACTGGTTTCTTGACTTTGTTCATGCCATTTCCTTATCTCTAATACTCTATTAACTGAACTTTTGAATGTATTGTTAAATTTATTTTATTTTATTTTTTTGTAAATCTCTACATCCAGTGTGGGGCTCAAACTCAAGATTCCAAGATCGAGAGTTGCATGTTCTTCTGACTAGTCAAATAGGTGCCCCTGAAAGTCAAAATTAGTTCCATTCTTTCTACTTATGAAGATTCAACTAAGTGGTTTTAATAGATTCCTGAAACTGGGTAGGATATTTCTATATTCTAAACCAGTGCTTTCTAATGAGCCTCTTTACATGATGGAAATATATTTCCAATAGAGTGACCATTAACAACATATGGCTGTTGAACACTTGAAATATGGCTAGTGAGACTGAGGAATTAAATGTTTGGTTTTATTTAACTTTAATTAATTTAAATTTAAATTTAAAAAGCCACAGATGGCTAATGGCTCCTGTAATAGATAGTACAGTTCTAAACTGCCAATTCAATACATTGGTATTGTTGAATGACCAATATATTTAAAAAATTTATGTTACTGGAGCATATAACTATATTATCTTATTGTTTATAGTTTCCTGGAAGGAAGAATCTGAATTTTATTTTTGTGTGTGTATTCTAATGTATCTAGAACATTTCTCTGTGTGTAAAAGAACACAATAGGTATTTGTTATGTGACTGAATGGACAACCATCTGTTAACTTTGTTTAATTGTGTTAGTATTAATGATATCAAAAGCTGTTCAATAATTTAATTTTTTCAAGATAACAAGTAAAATAAATGCTTATAATAATAAACAACTGGCCTTCATCTTTGCAATTGCTTATATGATTCTTTAATATAAAGTGCTTTCATTTCATCAGTTCATCCTTTTTTTTTCCTGACATTGCTAGAAATGAAAACATCTATTAACAAGCTCAATTTCAAGGTCAACCAGACTGCAAAGCCCTAGATTTACTGTAGCTCAGTCGACAAACCCTGTAACATGTCTGCCTGTATTCACCATGGTTCTAATCAGCCTTTTGCACATGGAAAGCTCCCCATGTGGCTCAGACCCCTGTGACGCTCATCTCTTTCTAATGCAAGTGCCTGCTTCTCCCTCTGCTGGTTTCAGAATAAACGCCTTGTCAAAAAAAAGAATTAGATTTTGACAGCTTTTTTCCTATGGTTAATTGAGGTTGTAGATATACTTGACATTTATCTAAGTACAGAATAGAAAATTAAGACATATTTTCTACATACATTCTCTGTTTTAGAGGAGGTCACTTTCTGGGGTCCTTTTAATATGCCTGTGCAATTAATAGTAGTGATAATTCTGCTTCATATCACAATGTCTTTAAAGTTCTTTCAAATTGACAGATAAACTTTTCTTTGTACGGTTTGAATTATTTGGATCATCTTCAAGTTCATCCTCTAGGTCTTCCCCCCTTCAGTCCTGTAAATTAATAGTTGAAAAATACAAAAGATAGTGTGCAATCTCACTCAGTTCAAAGAGAATAGGGAAAGAGGGTTGGATTTGAGATCGCCTTAATTATTGTCCCTAAATTTGTGAGGGCAGTCCCTGGCATTGTTAGGCTGACCTTAAGAACATTTGAAAGTTTGTGTATGTGTGTGTATTCAAAATTTCCTCAGAATCTAGTTGTGTTTGTTGTTATTGATAGAAATGCAGACTATGATTTTTTATTTTCCAGGGAGACTTATTTATTTTTACTTTTTTATTTTAGCATGCCAAGGTTATCTCATGTAGATATCTAACATCTTCACTAGAGATTCTCATCATCCAATTTAATGTCAGGTGTTCATTTATTATAGCTACTATGTAAACATTATATTATATTTGTAGTATATCATTTTAGTCTGTAAAACATTTCAATGAACTTAAAATGTATTAGTACATTTTTAGGCTATCAATTTGTGAAAGGGATTTTGAAAACATATATGCTCTGGAAACTATTAATGAAATTATTATTATAAATATTATATTTATATAATAAATTTATATTTATATAATAAATATTTATTGAGAGAAGACTATACAAATAAATGGGAGATTAGAAAAATGTATTTAAAAAGGAAAAAAAATAATTTTCAACTTAAAAAATGTAAACAATTCTATTTAGATTAAAATCGCAATACAGTAGGCTAAGGCAATAAATTAGTAATGCTAAAAAGCAAAAGTTTGCAATGTTGTAAGAGACAAAAGAATTAGCCAGAAAGAATATTTCATTATGTCAGTAAATTCTAGTAGCTTACAGAAGGAATCTGGTAGCAAAGGCATCAAGCTACATGTTAAGTCTTAAGTATTACACTTAATTTTTATATCACTTATTAAAATCATTAGGGACAATAGCACTATTTAGAAAACTAAATATCACTAGTAAAAACTAGAAAACCAATTTAGAAAAATAGTAACTATTTCTAAATAGCATTCCTTAGAAAATAAGGCTTTCAAGTTATATTTTTGTTGACTGGCAATGCTCATGTATAAGGGAATGAAGAGGTTAACATTTCTAAAATAGATTCAGAATTAAGGCAAGAAAGGAATATAATAACTATAAGAAATAGAAAAATGAATAAGAGCTTTATGCTAGGAAAAGAAAATGAATTAGTTGTAGACTCATCTAAAGTTTTTAGAAGGCAGAGTATTCACGGATTTATTTTTATTCCTTTCACATGTTGAGCCATTAAGAATTAATGTCTTCCTGCTAGTGTTTAATTTATTCCTGCCAAGGAGCTTAGATATTAGAAAGTTTGGGCTTAAAGTATCTCCTTTATAGATGTGTAAACAGGGTGTCAGTCAAAGTAGAGATTAAATAGGTTCCCCATGGAAGAGGATACTTAAAATGACAGGCTCTTGATTGTTCAGGTGGGGACAAAAAGCCTCTAATACAGAGGAAAGACACCTCAGTGGTGCTGCAGGTGTGTCAGGGTAGGGCTAGGGTCCAGCCACCAACAAGTTATGGTGTGGCAGAAACTTTATCAAGGCTACCGCTCTCAAATGTCCTTGGTCAGGAAGTGTGTTCCTGTGGGAGAGTTATATCTGTTTGTAAATGAAGATCTGAGGCCTTCTGGAAGGGAAGATGACAATAAATATTCTAAATAATCTTATTTGGAACTCCTAGTATAGGAGACCAAGTTGAATGGATCTGAATGGTCCTGGCCAAGACCTTGTGGCAGGAGGAGGGCAATGAGACCCCTGAAATAAAATTTCCTGTAGGACAAGAGTAGTATGGGCTGGTTCTTTAGATGGTATACAATGAACTAATATTTATGTTCTTGTTATGGGAGGGGTGAGGTTTTACTGGTTAGGATACAACGTGGAGTTGGTGCCCCTCATAAGCCCAGCTTTGGTACTATTGTGTGGGGAACAATTGCTAGAATATGTGAGTCACTCCAAAGAGAGGTGTGTCTTCACACTCCAGCATGGAGACCCTCTGTGGCTATATTGGCAGAGAGAATAAACATCCGTAAGATTGGGCAAAAGAAACTTCAGCAGTAGCACAATTTAAAAAATGAGGAAAATGTCAGTAGTGGAAGGATTAAATGTGAGATTCCTATAAGCCTGATTTCCAAAGAGGGTTGACTTTCATTCTTTGGGTTTGGCCCTTAGCATTCCTGCATGAAAGTGGGTCATAGTTGGAAGAAATTGGACTTCCTTCTGATAAGGTATATAGGGGTTCAAACAATGAGTTAGAAAAGTAAAAGGAGATAAATTATACATGGTACTTCATAAAAGTTCAGGTATAGTGATAGAAATAACTATCAATCAATTAGAACTAAAAAGCTAACATGTACTAACCAAGGATCAACTATTAGTGCTTTCTGCTCATTCTGAGAAAAGTGGTCACAATTCCCTTACTCTGGTCCTCTTTGTTTCTCTTTCCACCTGCTTCTTCACCCAATTATCCTGCCAAATGAGGACTTGCTCTGTACCCCTTTCATTCAAATACTTTGTGAGAGAGGATCTAACTTGTTTAGTCACTATTCAGTATAGCACATTTCCATTGGATATGGTTCTTGTGCTAATAAGCAATATCAGAGTTAGCTTCTTACATGAAGGATGACTGCCTTTGAGATAGGAACTGATCCTTGGTACAATCCTCTGTAGTCAGGATATCAGTATTGAAAAATTGAAGGGTAAACTTGTTCCCATGAATTTGCAATTGAGAGATACAGAAGGATGATGGTACTAGAGCCCTACCAGATTAGGGATAGCTAGGCAGAAGCTCCTAATAGATTGGGCTTAATTAAGACTTCCAGAGCCCCCGAGCACTGAGAATATTATGGTACTTCTGAATGTTTAATCAAAATATATTAATCTGCAAAGTACATATACAAAATTCTAAAACAGTTCTGACTTTTCCTATTAAGCTTCTTTGTTTCTTAATTTTGTTGCTGCTCTTTTTGTTGTTGTGGCTTCTACCTTACAGGAACCTTTGGAAGCTTCTTAGTCTGTCCATTGAGAAAATACTCCTGAATGAGTCTGAACCCGTTGTTGGGTAGGAGAGGGCTACTGGGTTCAGCTGTGAAGACCTTAAGATGGAAGATTCCAGGAGAAATAAATCATGGACTCATCAATGCTCTGAGCATTTTTGTCCCTATGGTTAAAGCAGTTCTGGGCCTTGAAAGTTCATGTCCAAGAGGTCTGATATCAGTCATTTATTTTTTTTAATAGATTCTGTTGCTGATTTGGTTCACTTGTGCCCAATAAAACCTAATCTTTCATTTTTACACTATTATGTAGCTGTATATTTCTAGTTTATATAATTGAGTTATTTGGATGAGAATACTAGGTTAGGTCTAGAAGCTGGCTTCTACTCTCACACTTTCCCATTAACTAACTTTGTGGCATTGCATGACAGCTTACCTTTGTGGACAAAAAATTAATCTCAAGTGTTTTTCTTCCCCTTCTTTCTCCTCTCAGGAGATTTTTTTTTTTTTTTTTTTGGAGGTACTTTAGGACATTAAAAATAGGACTCCTGTAAGTCTCTTTTTGGCCTATACCTTAATTCTTAGATCCAGAGGACACTAACTTTAAAACTTACTGAAATAGAAAACAAAAGAGGTTATGTGATATTGTAGAAAGAATATAGGCTTTGGAGCTGGGCAGACATATTTCTAATCTAAGATCCATCATTCACTATTTATGAAATCTTAGGCAATATCTTATCTTTCTGAGGTCAGAATTTTTAGCAGTAAAATGATGTGGACAATGTCTACTTCAGAGTGTTGTACTAAGGGGGTGATACAGACAAAATACTCAGCACAATGTTTGGTGCACAGTTAATTCTCCATTATTGTTTGCTCCCTTTACAGATGGACACTCAGGGAGCCACTTTACTATTTACTCACCAGCATATGGCCTAAGTGGTATTTCTTGTGCTTGCTTAGTCATAGGCTTTATCCTGGGAGTTATTCATCATTTTGAACAGCCCATGGAAACCTGTTTTTTCTCATGCTATAGCTTTGCTTTTGACTCTGTAGATATTGGTGCAGAAATAGAAAATGATAACTTTCTTAAATAAGTCTTTATGTGATAAGCTCATATTCATTCATTATTTCATTTTGTTCAGAAATATTTACTAGAATGGCTATTTTGTGCTCTTTTCCAGACTGGGAATACTATGATGAAAAAGATAGACAAAGTCCCTGCCCTTATAAAAATTAACTTCTAGTAGCCTGCGATGGACAACAAAACAGGAAACAAATACATGGAATAAGAAATTACAGTTTGTGAACAATAATAAAAGGGAAATATTATATTCAATTAAAGTAACTGGAAACAGAAAGGGTCCATTTTTCATTGGATGGTGAAGGAATTTTTTTCCTTTTTCCCACCCTCCCCCTTCCCTTTCCTCTTTCTTGCTTGCTTGTTTTCTCTCTCTCCCTTCTTCCTTCCCTCCCTCCCTCCTTTTCTCCCTCCCTCCCTCCCTTTTTCTCTCTTTTACTGAGACCTGAAGTTTTAAAGAAAAGCTCGCAAAGTCAAGAGCCAGGGGAAGAGAATTGCAAGCCTTGGGATTAGTAAGTTGGAGGCTCAGAGGTTGGAAAGATCTTGGCAGGAATGAGAAGAGTAAAGAAAGCCTGTGTGGCTATAGCATAGTGAGATGGGATAGAGTAATATATTATAAGATAAAAATAATGTGACAGGAGTCATTTTTCCCCCCTTAAAGAGCAATAGGAACTCCTGGAACAATTTCATACAAGAAAATGACATGATTCAATTTACATTTTAAAAGTGAATCATTTTTGTAGCTATGGAAAATGGCCTCTAGTGAAATAAGAATGGAAGCAGGGAGACCAGAGGGAGACTGCAGTTGTTTAGGTTAGAAGAGATACTGATGACTTAACTTGGATGAAGACAATAGAATTGGAGAGAAATGGACAGACTGAGATATATTTAGGAGATAGAATCAAAGTGATGTGGTTATAGATTTGATGAAGTCAGTGAGGAAAATGGAAGAATGCAGTTGGGCTTATAAGGAAATAAGAGAAGGCACATCAATTTGTGAGACGCAAAAGATTGGGGAAGAGTTTTGCTGAAAAAGAAAGCAAAAATTCTTTTTGAGATGAGATATATTGGAGAAGCCTAGCTTAAGCCATCTTAATTGAAGATATAAAATGGACAGTTAGATATAGGAGTTTAGAATTTAGGCAATTAGGAATAGGAATTTGGAACTGGGAAAAGTGTTAATGGAGATGCAGGAATAGCATGAATTTATTTCATACTATAAGATTATCTTGGGAGAAAATATATGACAAAGAGAAAAGGTGATTCAAGATAGTATCCCAAGGCAATCCAGTAATTTCATGTTGAACACAGGAAGAACAGTTAGCAAAGGAGGCTGAAAAAGAGACATTGGTGAGGCTGAAGGAAAACCCAGAACATGTAGTGATATAGAAGCCAAGAGAAAAGAGGTGTTTAAGAAGGAGGGGGTAGAAACTATCTTCAATGTTGTGAGCCATCATTAGAATAGAGAGATTGCACTGAATTTTGGGACTGTATGGGTCTTTGGTGACTTGAGAGGAAGACTATCAGTCAAGTAGAGTGGTTAGAAATCATATTGAAGTTGAAGAGTAACTGGAATATGAGGAACTGGAGATAGCAGTAGTGAACAACACATTAAATAAGCTTTTAAATTTTTATTATTTTTCTTATTTAAATGAGCTGAAAATGATAGGGTACCTGGAAGATAATGTGGGGTCAAGAAAAGTTTGTTTTTAAAATATGGGTGCTACTAGAACATATTAGTGTGCTAACTGGGAGTAGTTAAAAAGGGAGAGAGAAATTGGTACAGTAGGCAAGGGGAATGCAATAGAATAAAATCCTTGAGAAAATGAGAGCAATTGGAATCTGTAGGTCAAGCTGGCTTGAGGTATAGTCACAGTCATCACTGACATGGTCATGTCATTTAGTCCATTCTAACAGGAAGAATAAAAGAGAACATGGGCATATAAGAAGATGATTTTGTAGATTTGGAGGTGAGAGAATGAGGGAGTTATTTTTCATGGCTTCTGCTTTCTCAATAAAGTATGAGATCATTTACTGAAAATGGAAGAAGATAGCACATGAGTTTGAGGACATTGGAAAAAGTGTGAAATAGCTAGAGAGTAGGAAAATGGATTAACTTGGCAAATGTAATAAGACTGAGAGAAATACAGAGAATTCAATTCAGTTTGAAATTTATGAATGGAGAATGAAATATGCAATCCATTTGTGAAATATTTTTGCAGCAGTATTCAATTTCTTATATGAAAGTCAGAGAAAGCAGATAATTTGGTTAATTCCGGTTTGAGGTTTGGTCATGCAAGCATGACAGAGAGGACAAAATAATTGGGACTATTTTTAGACAGTAATTATAATTACCAAACATGTATTCTAAATTGGATTAAGATGGTATGAATATGGGAAGTGGGGAAGAATGACATAACATAATCAAGAAAAAATTGGTAGGGTTAATCATAAAGAGGTTAGATGTGGCAGTGGAGGTACAATTGTAAATGAAATGGAGGAAAAAGGATATGGTAGTCAGCAAATGAGATGTTTAGTGCAGTGTAGTTACTAGTGATAATGAAGTCCAGGGTTTGGCCATGTGACTACGTGGCTGATGTGGGGGAAAGAAAGATGGTCCAAGATGAGGAAGTCAAGAAACATAGATCAGTTGTTAGGTGGGTCATCTACATGGATAATGATGTCACCAGTAATAAAGCCAGGCACTGAGACAGATGGAAGATCTGGGATGGAAATGCAGTGAAATTGAGGCTAAAATTGTCCACCAATAAATAGTGGGTGAAAAGTCACTTGGAGATGAAAATGAGAAAGAAACCTGGAAACTTTTATTTTTGATTTCAGCATTCAACAACCATTATCCTTTATTTTTATTATTTAAAAAAATTTTTTTTTAGACTTTATTTATTTCTTTGAGAGAGAGAGACAGAGATAGTGAGAGAGAGCACAAGTGGGGAGGAGAGGGAGAAGCAGGCTCCCCGCAGAGCAGGGAGCCTGATGCGGGACTCGATCCCAGGACCCTGGGATCATGACCTGAGCTGAAGGCAGATGCTTAACCGACTGAGCCACCTAGGCGTCCCAGCCACTATTCTTTAAATATAATTGCCTGAAAACACCTGCTTTTACTAAACTATCCCCCTTCTATTTGTAGGGTTACCTATTTGTATCTCACTGTGGATACTAGCTGTAGCCCTCATGATTCCCATTTCTTAAACTTTTTCATGAGTGTGCACTGCAATTTTGTGTGCAGCCCATTGTTGCTACCCTTAACCTATAGGATGATATTGGTATATGAATTTTATTTTTCATTTTCTCCCACCTGTAGCACTGCCTTGAGATAATGTATAAGCCTTATTATAATTCTCCTTTCAAGTTTGCGTTAATTAACTCTTTCCTATTTATTTTAGCACAGTACTTCTCCTTTTTCTCCCCCTGAAGGCAGTTGTATTATTAGACTTCCTCTTTTGCCATTCCTACGTTAGGCTCCAACAATTCCCATTATTTCTCTACTGATTACTTTTTTGCCATATAAATTCCTGACTAAATCACACACACACAAACTCACACATACTATTAGTGTCTTACATGAAACAGTGGTCTGTTTAATATCTATGTTTTTTAAAAATATAACTCTTCTAGTCATTTTGGTGCTAGGCCAATTATGTTAATTAGAGTACATTGAGCAAAGTACATATTTCCAGTCTCTGCACATATATTATTCAATTTGGTCAAGCTTCAATACATAAAAGCTTTTTGCAAAATGTAGTGTCAAAATGTTACAGTCTTTGGTCAGAATCTTGGCAGATTAAGTCAATTAAAAAGGTCAAAATAATGGTCCTTTATTTTACAGGAAGTGTAAATGTACAGAATTTATTATCTAATTAAATGCAAGTCTGTAATTCAGTATTAGAATGGAGAATATAAATGCATCCAAATCAGGAAGCAGAAAAAGTTGGTTTATTAATAGTAACCAGATATAAGATTGGCTATCCAGTTTGTTGCTTATTTATTACATTTTCTTGTTCTGGAAAACATTTATATCCAGGTATAGACAAAAACATTTTCTCTTTAGTCAAGTTGTCTTCATTATTAATTTTTGGTTAGTTGAATATCTGCCAAATTAAGGTTGTTTTGTTTAGCTATGGAAGGGCTTTAATGTGGAGGGTGTATATAAGATTATTTTTCCCTCTACCCAATTTAATAGCAAATAATAGTATTGATTCATCCATTTAACAGATATTTATTAATTATCTATAGTGTTGCTTGCACTGTTCTAGGAGCTGAGCATCCATCAGTGAGTGAAACAAACAAACAAAAAAACTAGAACACTCGGCCCTCATCAGCTTACATTCTAGTGGGGGAATTATATACTAAAATAAAAATGTTGTATGGGTATATTAGATGGTAATTTGTGTTCTACAGGGAAAAAAAAAAAAAAAAAGAAAGCAACAAGTGGGAATTGGTAGTACCAGGGTAAAGGTACAGTTCCAAATATGGTGCTCAGAAAGGCCTCTGGTACTAAGAAGGGAACATTTGATTAAAAAGTGCATGGACATGAGAAAATGAGGATTGTGTTTATTGGGAGGAAGGTTGTGGAAAGAGCAAGTGCAAAGCCCTTAAGGTTGGCTCTTGTCAGGCTGTGCTAGAGGGACAGCTTGAAAGCTGTTATGGTTGGAGCAGAGTAGGGAAAGATGAGATTGAAAGGACATGCCAGATCATGGGGGACTTACAAACCATTATAAAGATGTTGACTTTTCTTCTGATTGAGACCAGAAGTTAGTGAGCAGAGAAACAAGATGATCTGACCTAAGTTTTTTTTTTTTTTTTTTAAGATTTTATTTATTTATTTGAGAGAGAGAGAGAATGAGAGAGAGCACATGAGAGGGGGGAGGGTCAGAGGGAGAAGCAGACTCCCTGCCGAGCAGGGAGCCCGATGCGGGACTCGATCCACGGACTCCAGGATCAGGCCCTGAGCCGAAGGCAGTCGCTTAACGAACTGAGCCACCCAGGCGCCCCTAAGTTTTTTTTTAATTTTATTTTATTATGTTATGTTAATCACCATACATTACATCATTAGTTTTTGATGTAGTGTTCCATGATTCATTGTTTGCGTACAACACCCAGTGCTCCATGTAGAATGTGCCCTCTTTAATACCCATCACCAGGCTAACCCATCTCCCCGACCCCTCCCCTCTAGAACCCTCAATTTGTTTCTCAGAGTCCATAGTCTCTCATGGTTTGCCACCCCTCCAATTTCCCACCCTTCATTTTTCCCTTCCTGCTATATTCTTTTTTTAACATATAAATGTATTATTTCTTTCAGAGGTACAGGTCTGTGATTCAACAGTCTTTCACAATTCACAGTGCTCACCGTAGCACATACCCTCCCCAGTGTCTATCACCAGCCACCCCATCCCTCCCACCTCCCACCACTCCGGCAATGCTCAGTTTGTTTCCTGAAATCAAGAATTCCTCATATCAGTGAGATCATATGATACAGAGAAAAGTCTTTCTCTGACTGACTTATTTCGCTTAGCATAATACCTTCTAGTTCCATCCACATCGTTGCAAATGGCAAGATTTCATTTTTTTTTTCATGGCTGCATAATATTCCATTGTGTATATATACCACCTCTTCTTTATCCATTCATCTGTCGATGGACATCTTGGCTCTTTCCATAGTTTGGCTATTGTGGACATTGCTGCTATAAACACTGGGGTGCACGTATCCCTTTGGATCACTACATTTGTATCTTTGGGGTAAATACCCAGTAGTGCAATTGCTGCGTCGTAGGGTAGCTTATTTTCAACTTTTTGAGGAACCTCCATACTGTTTTCCAGAGTGGCTGCACCAGCTTGCATTCCCACCAACAGTGTAGGAGGGTTCCCCTTTCTCTGCATCCCCGCCAACATCTGTCATTTCTTGACTTGTTAATTTTAGCCATTCTGACTGGTGTGAGGTGGTATCTCATTGAGGTTTTGATTTGGATTTCCCTGATGCTGAGTGACGTTGAACACTTTTTCATGTGTCTGTTGGCCATTTGGATGTCTTCTTTGCAGAAATGTCTGTTCATGTCTCCTGCCCAAAGATTTTTTTTTCTACTTTTTAAAAATTATGTTATGTTAATCACCACACATTACATCATTAGTTTTTGATGTAGTGTTCCATGATTCATTGTTTGCATATAACACCCAGTGCTCCATGCAGAACGTGCCCTCTTTAATACCCATAATCAGGCTAACCCATCTTCCCACCCCCCTCCCCTCTAGAACCCTCAGTTTGTCTTTCAGAGTCCACAGTCTCTCATAGTTCGTCTCCCCCTCTGATTTCCACCCTTCATTCTTCCCCTCCTGCTATCTTCTTCTTCTTCTTTTTTTAAAACATATAATGTATTATTTGCTTCAGAGGTACAGATATGTGATTCAACAGTCTTGAACACTTCGCAGCACTCACCATAGCACATACCCTCCCCAATGTCTATCACCCAGCCACCCCATCCCTCCCACCTGCCACCACTCCAGCAACCCTCAGTTTGTTTCCTGAGATTAAGAATTCCTCATATCAGTGAGGTCATATGATACATGTCTTTCTCTGATTGACTTATTTCGCTCAGCATAATACCCTCCAGTTCCATCCATGTCATTGCAAATGGCAAGGTCTCATTCTTTTTGATGGCTGCATAATAGTCCATTGTATATAAATACCACATCTTCTTTATCCATTCATCTGTAGATGGACATCTTGGCTCTTTCCACAGTTTCTGCCCAAAGATTTTGAACAGTTGTATTTTCATTTTCATTTGTTTCCATGATTTTTTTAAATTCTTCTTTAATTTCCAGGTTGACCCATTCAGTCTTTAGTAGGATGCTCTTTAGCCTCCATGTATTTGAGTTCTTTCCGACTTTCCTCTTGTGATTGAGTTCTAGTTTCAAAGCACTGTGGTCCAAAAATATGCAGGGAATAATCCCAATGTTTCGGTACCTGTTGAGAACTGATTTGTGACCTAGGATATGATCTATTCTGGAGAATGTTCCATGGGCACTAGAGAAGAATGTGTATTCTGTTGCTTTGGGATGGAATGTTCTGAAGATACCTGTGAAGTCCATTTAGTCCAGTGTGTCATTTAAAGTCTTTATTTCCTTGTTGATCTTTTGCTTAGATGATCTGTCCATTTCAGTGAGGGGAGTGTTAAAGTCCCCTACTATTATTGTATTGTTGTCAATATGTTTCTTTTATTTTGTTATTATTTGGCTTATATAATTGGCTGCTCCCATGTTAGGGGCATAGATATTTACAATTGTTAGATCTTCTTGTTGAATAGACCCTTTAAGTATGATATAGTGTCCTTCCTCATCTCTTATTATAGTCTTTGGTTTAAAATTTAATTTGTCTGATATAAGGATTGCCACCCCAGCTTTCTTTTGATGTCCATTAGCATGTTAAATTGTTTTCCACCCCCTCACTTTAAATCTGGAGGTGTCTTTAGTTCTAAAATGAATCTCTTGCAGACAGCATATCGATGGGTCTTGTTTTTTTATCCAAGCTGATAGCCTATGTCTTTTGATTGGGGCATTTAGCCCATTTACATTCAGGGTAACTATTGAATGATATGAATTTAGTGCCATTGTATTGCCTGTAAGGTGACTGTTACTGTATATTGTCTGTGTTCCTTTCTGGTTTCTGTTACTTTTAGGCTATCTCTTTGCTTAGAGGACCCCTTTCAATATTTCTTGTGGGGCTGGTTTCATGTTTGCAAATTCTTTTAGTTTTTGTTTGTCCTGGAAGCTTTTTACCTCTACTCCTATTTTCAATGGCAACCTAGCTGGATAGAGTATTCTTGGCTGCATATTTTTCTCATTTAATGCTCTGAATATATCATGCCAGTCCTTTCTGGCCTGACAGGTCTCTGTGGATAGATCTGCTGTTAATCTCACATTTCTACCATTGTAGGTTACAGATCTCTTGTCCTGAGCTGCTTTCAGCATTTTCTTTTTGCCTCTGAGATTCATAAGTTTTACTATTAGATGTCGGGGTGTTGACCTATTTTTATTGATTTTGAGGGGAGTTCTCTGTGCCTCCTGGATTTTGATGCCTGTTTCCTTCCCCAAATTAGGGAAGTTCTCTGCTCTAATTTGCTCCAGTGTACCTTCTGCCCCTCTCTCTTTCTTCTTCTTCTGGGATCCCAATTATTCTAATATTGTTTCGTCTTATGGTATCACTTATCTCTTGAATTCTGCCCTCGTGATCCAGTAGTTGTTTAACTCTCTTTTTCTCAGCTTCTTTATTCTCCATCATTTTGTCTTCTATATCACTAATTCTCTCTTCTGCCTCGTTTATCCTAGCAGTTAGAGCCTCCATTTTTGATTGCACCTCATTAATAGCCTTTTTGATTTAGACTTGGTTAGATGTTAGATCTTTTATTTCTCCAGAAAGGGTTTCTCTAATATCTTCCATGCTTTTTTCAAGCCCAGCTAGTGTCTCTATAATCATCATTCTGAACTTTAGTTCCAACATCTTACTAATGTCCTTATTGATTAGGTCCCTGGTAGTCAGTACTGCCTCTTGTTATTTTTTGAGGTAATTTTTTTCTGTCTTGTCATTTTGTCCAGAGGAGAATAGATGAATGTGAGAACAAAATGCTAACAGGGTAACAATGACCCCAGAAAAATATACACTAAACAAATCAGAAGAGATCCAAAACTGGGGGGAAAAGAAAGGGAAAGAAAGAAAAAAGAAAAAAAAAAAAAAAAGAATATGATCAAATATGATCAGGCTGGTGAATAGATCAGTGCCACACACTAGATTTTGGGCGTATTTTGGTCTGTTAGAAGAAACTGCCTCCTAAAATTTTAAAGAAAGAAAAGCTTATATATGTACAAAAATAAGGGTAAATATGATGAAGGGATGGAATATGACTGTAAAGATGAAAATTATAAAAGATTTTATAAAAGGAATTGATAAAAAGTTAGTTGTAAAAAGAAAGAAGAGAAATTAAAAGAAAAAAAAAGGGAGAGAATGTGATCAGGCAGGAGACTAGAACAAAGCCATACACTAGAGCTGTAGGGTATATTTTGATCTGTTAGAAGAAACTGTATTCCAAAATTTTAAAGAGAGAACAACTTATAATATACAAAATAAGTTTAACTACAATGAAGGGATAGAATATGACTCTAAAAATGAAAAATAAAAAAGGTTTTAAAAAAGGGATTGATAAGATGTTGGTTGAAAAAGGGAAAAAGAAAAATTAAAAAAATAGAGAAAGAAAAAAAGAAATTAAAAAATTAACTTTGAAAGACTAAAGAATCATTGGGAAAAAAACCCATGAATTCTCTGTGCTGTATTCCCCTAGCGCTGGAGTTCTGCCATTCTCATTGATTGGTAAACTTGGTCTTGGCTGGCAGTTCTTGCTGATCTTCTGGGGGAGGGGCCTGTTGCTGTGGTTCCCAAATGTTTTTGCCGGAGGCGGAATTGCCCCACCCTTGCCAGTCCGGGCTAAGTAATCTGCTCAGGTTTGCTCTCGGGAGCTTTTGTTCCCTGCAAGCTTTCCGTACAGCTTTGGAGGATGAGAGTGAAAATGGCGGCCTCCCAATCACCACCCCGGAGAAGCCGAAAACTCAGGGCCCCGCTCCTCAGTGCGCCTCCAGAGAAAAGCAGTGAATCACTCCCGTCTTCCCAGTCTCCAGCCACACTCCGTGCTCACCTGGCCTGTGACTGAGCATTTCTATCTCTGGAACATGACCCCATGTGGTGTCTTCAAACCCAGCAGATCCCTGTGGTGTGCTCCCGTGCCACTCCCCCTGGGGGACCAAGGTGAGTCTCCCTGTAACTGCCGCTTGTTGGGTCCATGCTGGAAGAGCAGTGACCCGGCTGTGCTGCGGATCATGGTTTATGGCAACCCCGAGCTGAGAGCCTGCTCCTCGGCTCCGTCTTTGCAGCTGGCTTCCCTGCTCCGATACCTGGGAGCTCTGCAGCATTCAGGCACCCCCGGTCTTTCTGTGACCCCAAGGGTCCTGAGACCACACTGTCCTGCGAGGATTCCACCCCTGCTTAGCCACTGGAGCAACGTCCCTCAGTGGAGCAGACTTCTAAAAGTTCCGATTTTGTGCTCTGCGGCTCTATCACTTGCCAGAAGCGGCCGACAGAGGCCCCCTCCCCCACCGTCTATCCTCCCGAATATCGCCTTGGATTCACTTCTCCGCACGTCCTACCTTCCAGAAAGTGGTTGCTTTTCTGTTCAGAGAGTTGCTGCTATTCCTTTCTTCGATCTCCTGTTGAGTTCGTACGTGTTCAGAATGGTTTGATCCCTATCCAGCTGAATTCCTGGGACTAGGCGAAATTTAGGTCTCCTATTCCTCCGTCATCTTGCTCCTCCCTGATCTGACATAAGTTTTAAAAGAGTTCCTCTGTGTTGAGATTATAGTATAAGGAGAACAAGGGTAAAGCAGGGAGAACAGTTAGCATATATTGAAATAATCTAGGTGGGAGCCTGTGGTGGTTTATACCAGGTTCTTGGGGATGAAGATGGTGAGTAGTATTTGGATTATGGATGAATTTTAAAGATAGAGCCAGCAGTAGAAATCTAGTACAAAAATGTGCTTTGGAGTGCATGGAGGTGAAAGCAGAGAGACTAAAACCCTGTATTTTTCTTTTCTTTTTTATAGCTATGAAAACCATGGTAGAATGGTTCCTTTCTTCTGAGATACCCACCAGAATAGCTTGTGTCAATATGCAAATATAAAACAAGTTCCCCCTCAGTGTTCTGGGGGAAAAAATGTAGAAACAGTATATCTGAATCCAAGAATAGGCTCAGCTCTGAAAGTGCATAGGATTTTAAGGCCTCTCCTTCCAGCTCATGAATATAAAAAAAAAGCATAAAGAGCTTAAATTTTCAGGGGTATGGAGGGACCTGTGTACATGTGAAGTGTGGGGTGATACATTTGGATAGGATAAGATCAAAATTATTATAACAGATCTGATGCACTTGACCGGAGCCAAATGAGGCTGGCAAATGGGAAGGAAGAACTAAGGACTGTCTTGGAGTGAACTTAATGTTAGATGCAGCATATTTGGACTAATGGTAAGGAGTAAACATCATGACATGAGATTTTGAAAGTAAAAGCTTCATCCAAACCCTAGAAAATGACTACTACTAGAGCATTCCCTGACTCAGTGGCACTAACCTGGTACTGTGGCATGTCATGGAAGAAAATGATTACATAAATAGGAAATAAATGAGCTGGTCATGAAACATTGTAGTACTTCATTAAGCTTTTGACCATATGTTACATCCCATGAGTGGTCTTCTTAATAATAACCAAATTAATAATAACCAAATTAAGCAGACATTTCTTAATGTCACTTTAATTCTCTGGTTAAAAGTTATATACTTTGGTGGCGCCTGAGTGGCTCAGTCGTTAAGCGTCTGCCTTCGGCTCAGGTCATGATCCCAGGACCCTGGGATCGAGTCCCGCATCGGGCTCCCTGCTCAGAGGGAAGCCTGCTTCTCCCTCTCCCACTCCCCCTGCTTGTGTTCCTGCTCTTGCTTTGTCTCTCTCTCTGTCAAATAAATAAATAAAATCTTTTTTAAAAAAGTTACATACTTTGGAGGTACATTAATTCTGTTAGGGTGTGGAAGTAACACTTATTTCATGAAGTATTAACTAAGGAGTTCATGAGCAGCCTGAAATAATTAGCACCACAATATGTGTTTATTTGTTTATTTGTTTTTACCATGGATTATCTTAAGATCTAGGAAAATTCGGGTTTCTGTATCATGTATTTTGATATCATGTATTTTGATAGATTTGCACATGAAAGTATACTAAGAAAATATGACAATCATATTAACAATAGCATTCATAACATTATTTTGTTATTTTATAGCTCCTTCCTAAAATGTAAAAATTTAAAAATCCAGTGCTTATTTAAGGTAGAATCTTGTATGATGATTAAGAATTTGGGTCCTGGAATCAGACCTCACTGTGTTCATTCCTCAATCTCATTTTCTAGCTTGTGATTGGAGCAAATCACCTAACCATTGTGTGTATAATTTCCTTGTGGGCAAAAAGAGGATAAAACTTAACAGTCATCTGCAAGGACTGATCTCTATCTACATCTATCTATCCATCTATCTACCTTTCTAGATCTATCGATCTATCATCTACCTATCTATCCATCCTAATATTAGTGCTAATTGCATAATAAGAACTAAAAGAAAGTTAGCTATTATTATTCTTAGGAATAATTTTTTCACTTTTGAGTTTTAGATATTTGCACTGTTGAATTGTACTGTCTACTCATTTATTCATTCAACAAGTATTGGGAACCTACTATATGCCACGCAGTGTGCTAGGCACTTGGCCTATACCTGTGATTCAAATGGACATAATATTTGAACTCATAGATGTTGCAGTATAGGGCATAACATATTTAAAATACTGAAAAAGCAAATGCAAGCCTGAAAAGTGAAATAAATAGATTTGTAAAGGTCCATATAGCAGGTTAAATCTAAGCTAGAAAAGTTTTTTTGTTGTTTTTCTTAAAATTATATTTGACAAGACTATTTGATTGTATGGGAAATATCCAGGTGAAGAAGGGGGAAGAAGAGTATTCTAGGCACAGGGAATAGCAGGGTCCAAGAATCAGAGGTAAGATTTTTTTCAGGAAACTAATAAATTCATTATCAGTGGAGCACAAGCAGTAAAGGGAGACTTCAATGATGAGGTTGTAGAAGTAGGAAAAGATGACATTGTGTATAGTTCTATAAGCCATCCTAGAAATCTACAGCTTTACCCTAAGAGCCCGGGGAAGTCACTCTGATGGTTTATGGCAAGAGTAACATGACCATATATACATTTAAAAAAAGATTACTCTAGATTGAGATAGTGAGGGTGGAGGACGGCAACTGAGAGTGGTTATAGTGGGATCAACAAGCAGACCATTGTAGCAGTTCATTCACAAGATGATGGTTTAAATGGAGGAAAATGAAAAGAACCAAAATGTCTTTTAAGATGCATGATCAAAGGAATTTGTAGTTATTTGGTTATGGAAAGGAATGACAAAGAGAGAATAGCCAAGAACAAGACGCAGATTTCTGGGCAAATTGCCTGAGAAGATTGGGGTACCAATCTTCTGCAGGTGATGCAGGGCAGCCTAGAACAGTAGAAGATGACACCTATTGCTTTGCACTGTGAATTGTGAATGTGCTAACGTCAAGTAGGCAGTTGGGTATGTGGTTCAGAATTCAGGAGAGAATTTTGGACTGAAGATAGCTATTGTTACACCCCAAAATAGTTAAAGCCCAGTGTAAGGAGTGAGATATCCCCTGGAATAGAGTATTGAGTGAGAAGAGATGGAAGCTTAGGATAAGTCTTGAGGAACTTATTGACAGAAAAGGAACAATAAACAAAAATGAAGACTAGTTAGAGAAATAGTAGAAAAAACAGGAGACTTAAAGGGACAGGAAAATTTAGGAAAGAGAGTTCCAAAAGGAAGAATCAACCAACTGTTCAAATTCTTCCAAAAAGTTAAGCAAGGTTAGAATAAACACTACTGATTGAATTTTGGAGCAGAGAAGACATTAATGACTTTCATGAAAGCAGTTTCAGTGGATTTGTGGAAGTTGAAACCAGATTAGAATAGACTGGAAACTAAAAATGGGATGAAAAAATGGAGAAACATGCAGTCAACACCTTGTATCAGTTTGGCTGCAGTGTGGAGAGAGAGAATACTAGCTGGATTAGTGAGTCAAAGGAAAGATGCTGTTGTTTTATTTTATACATTTTTTAAGATGGGGCCATATAAGCATTCTTAAAAGCAGATGAAATGGGGGTTAAAAACATAGTTGTGATACAGTGGAGAGACAGATTAAATGTAAAAGGTTCAGAGAAGGGAGAAAGAACTGGAATCTAGAGAATAAATGAGAGGATTGGCCTTGGAAAGGATGAAGGACAATTTTTTTCTTTGAATCAGGAGAAAGGAAGTATGGGTATAACTGTACTTTGGATTACATCTTTGGTGGTGAAAATTGGAAGAAATCCCTCACATTATCTGCAGAGGATATGAGGCAAAATGAAGGGTTTTATTTTCAAACATATTAGAGAAGGTTTAATGTCATTATGGGGAATGAGGAAGAAGCAGCTTAGGTAAACTTAGGAAGAGTCATGGAAAATTTTGAAAGCCCAACTGAAGAATATCAAATTTTTTATATCAACTTGTGTAATTGATATTCCTTCACCTAGATTATAGCATAGAGAATGTATATAGCGGATTCATCTGGGGTTAGGGATTTGGCATTTATTTATGGACAAAGGAATTTTAGGAAAAAGTATAGTGGATAACAAGGATCAAATCAAAATAGATGGGAGAAATATAAAGATATTGATAGATAAATAGGTAGAGACAGGATAGATACAATGATAGGACAATGGTTTGAAACTCAGCAATATATATATATATATATTTAGAGTGTAATTACACTAGCAGAGTGACATATCCAGAATTTTAGGAGATTGTGGTCAGTGAGATTTCTGAAGTAGTTTAATGTGATTGTTTGGTTTATTCTGTGGTAAAAGAAATGTGTGGTTGAAATGGACTGGAGGAAAATGCTATTTCAGAAGTAATATTCAGATACAATTTCAGATGTAATAGAACTTCAGATATAATATTGAAAATGTGGAATTCAAAAATAATAGTACAGTTTGGCCAGAGAGTAACAGTGTTGAGCTGGATGCCAAGGTTATTAAAAAAGTAAAAATGACTGAGAAATTGGTAGATACTACAGAGGGTTAGGAGGATTGAAGAACTGAAATGATGTAAGCCACAAATGAACAAGGGTAATAGTCTGAAAGTAGAATGAGGGAACAGGGAAGACACTGACAAACTGACACAACTCTGTATAATTACATATGGTCTGGGAGGTAATGTGTGGCCTTTACTTGACAAAACTACCAGGGATATGGTGTTCTCAGAGAATAACAGTTACATGTCAGGTCAGTAGACGTAGAGGACACTGAAAATCTTAAAAATATACAGGAGATTGTGAATCAAGAGATATATGAGCTGAACTACTCTTGAAGTTTTTGCATGGGATAATGGTCAAATATTTTTAGGTGGGGAAGAAGTATAGAATATCATCAAGGAAAGAGTATGAGAGAGAGTACAACACTGTGGGGGCTTAGTTTTTGGTGCTTATCAGATAAAATAGGGACATAAGACGATTACTGCAGATCCTCTCATTTCCCTGAGGAAGGTGGGACTCCCACTTCCCCACTTTGAAATAAGACATGGTGTCAGTTGTGTTGGCTAAGGAATTATTTTTTTTCGTGTAGTCTTTTACTTATTTTTTAGCTCATAGTATTTAAGTAATTAGTTTTTTCATTTATTTAATTTTGTTGAAGTATAATTTACATACAATAAAACTCACCCATGTTAAATACAATTTTATGAGTTTGAAAGTGTATCTATCCATGTTACCACCACTCCACTGGTTATCAAACTTTTCCTTCACCCAGACAAGTTCTCTGTGTCCCTTTGCTATCAGTCACTCTCCTAATCAACAGCTGATCTAGATTTGTTACTATAGATTACTTTTGCCTTTTTTAGAACTTCCTATAAAAGAAATACTAGAATATGTACTCTGTATCTGAATTCTTTTGCTCAGTATAATATCTTTGAGATTTATCCATGTCCTTTCATGTCTTGGTAATTCATTTCTTTTTGTGGGTAAGTAGTACTCATTGTATAAATATACCAAAATCTGCTTACCTATTCACCCATGATGCAGATTTGGGTTGTGTTCAATTTGGAGCTATTATGAATAAAGGTGCTATAGGACATTTGAGTATAAGGACTTGTGTGGACACATTTATTTGTCTTGGATATTGTATGCTTATCTTGATATGTATCTTTATTTTCAAAAACTGGCCAAACTGGATGTACAATTTTAGATTATCACCAGAAATTTATAAAAGTTTAATTTATCCATATTGTTACCAATATTTGGTGTTTTAAAAATTTTAGCCATACTAGTAACTGGTGGTATTGGCTAATAATATTGAGTATCTTCTGATGTATTTACTGGATATTCATGTGTCTTCTTTTGTCAAAAGTCTTTTCAAGTCTTTTGCCCAGTTTTTTAAAATTTTTTAAAATTAAAAAAAGGTTTTTTAATGTTTTTATTTTATTTATTAATTAATTTTTTCAGATGTAGTGTTCAATAATTTATCAGTTGCGTATAACACCCAGTGCTCATCACATCATGCACCCTTCTTAATGCCCATCACCCAGTTACCCCATCCCCCCACAGACCTCCCCTCCAGCAACCCTCAGTTTGTTCTTTATAGTTAAGAGACTCTCATGGTTTTTCTCCCTCTCTGATGACTTCCCATTCAGTTTTCACTCCTTTCCCCTATGATCCCCTGCGCTGTTTCTTATATTCCACATATTCACATATGAGTGAAACCAAATGATAATTGTCTTTATCTGATTGACTTATTTCGCTCAGCATTATACCCTCCAGTTCCATCCATTAACATTTTTATTTTAATTCCAGTTAGTTAACAAAATGGTGTTATGTTAGTTTCA
The DNA here is from genome assembly GCF_011800145.1 of Mirounga leonina. Taxonomy (NCBI): domain Eukaryota; kingdom Metazoa; phylum Chordata; class Mammalia; order Carnivora; family Phocidae; genus Mirounga; species Mirounga leonina. The sequence continues at coordinate 13,904,438 of NW_023270431.1, forward strand.
CATGTACAGTATAGTGATTAAAAAAAGGTTTTTATTGAGTTGTAATGGTTCTTTATGTGTTCTGGAAACAAGTCCTTTGTCACATATGCTTATATTCACACACATACACATACATAAACACACACACACAAAATTTTCTCCTAGTTTTCTTTTCATTTTCTTAATGGTGTCTTCTGAGGAGTAGATTTTAAATTTTTTGTGAATTCCAGTTTGTCATTTTTTTATGGTTTGTCCTTTTTGTTTCATATCTAGGACCTCTTCGCTTATCCTAAGATAATGAAATTTTTCTGCTATTTTTGTTTTAAAAGTTTATAATGTTAGCATTTATATTTAAGTCTATGATCCATCTCAAGTTAATTTTTGAGAAGTACGTGAAATATCAAAACTTGTTTTCTCCCTCCATATGAATATCTAGTTGTTTAACACCACTTGTTGAAAATAATATCTTTCCTCACTTAATACTTTGGTATCTTTGTGAAAATCAGTTGACTTTATGTGTTTGGTTATTTAAGCGTTCTCCCTTCTCTTGCATTGGTCTAGATATACTTACAGGTAATGTAAGTCTTCCAACTTTTTCTCTTTCAAAATTGTTTTGCTGTTCTAAATCCTTTGCATTTCTATATTAATGTTAAAATCAGCTTGTCAATTTCTTAAAAAAAAAAAGCATGTTGGAATTTTGATTGGGATTGAGTTGAATCTACAAATAAATTTGAGAATTAACACCTTAACAATATTGAGTCTTCCAATCCACTAAAATGGCATATCTCCATTTCTTTCTTTCCTTTTTACTTTGTCTCAGAATTTTTTTCTAGTTTTTAGTGTATAGGTTCGTTACTTATTTTGCTAAATATATCCTTAATGTTTCATATTTTTGTTGTTTAAAAGTATTGTCTTTAAAATTTACTTTGTAATTGTTTATTGCAGTTAATTACTTTTAATTGGTGGTCATATTAAACTAATATTTTTTGAGCATCACTATATGCATTCACTTGCTTCATCTTGGAATTATCACGATGAGGGGTTTGTTGAACAAGCCCAAGTGGGCATATTTGCTCTGTAGGTGATGGCTAGAAAGATAAAATGTGAATGGGCTGGGGAAGAAAAATTGAGAATGAAGTAGAAGAGATGTCTTATAGCATCTATATTCATAAAATATTAAATTGTCAGTGGATATGAGTACAGATGGTGCCTTACTTATGACAATGTTTGACTTATCATTTTTTGACTTGCCAATGGTGTGAAAGCAGTACACATTCAGTTGAAACCACACTTTGAATTTTGAATTTGACCTTTTCCTGGGCTAGTGATATGAGGTACGACACTCTCTGGTGATGCTGGGTGGGACAGCAAGCTAAAGCTTCCTCAGCCATGTGGTAATGAGGGTAAACAACTAATACACTTACAACCATTCTGTACACATATAACCATTTTGTTTTTCACTTTGAGCACAGTATTCAATCATTTCCATGAGATATTCAGCACTTTGTGATAAAATAGATTTTGTGTTAGATAACTTTGGCCAACAGCAGGCGAATGTAAATGTTCCGAGCACATTTAAGGTAGCCAGGCTAAACTATGATGTTTCATGGGTTAGTGTATTAAATACATCTTCAACTTTTGATATTTTCAACTTACGATGGGTTTCTTGGGACATAACCTCATCATAAGCCGAGGAAGATCTGTATTTTGCAAAATTAGCTTTTTAATTATTTATAATGATGATGATGATACTTAGGTTTGGTTTTTGTGGTTTTTTTGCCCTTTCTTTTCTTTCTCTTCTTTCTTTCTTTTCCTTTCTTTCTATCTTTCTTTCTTTCTTTCTTTCTTTCTTTCTTTCTTTCTTTCTTTCTTTCTCTTTCTTTCTTTCTTTCTCTTTCTTTCTTTCTTTCTTTCCTTTTCTTTTCTTTTCTTTTCTTTTCTTTTCTTTTCTTTTCTTTTCTTTTCTTTTCTTTCTTTTCTTTCTTTCTTTCTTTCTGAAAATATCACCACAATTTGAGGCATCTCAATTCCAAATAACCATTTCATTGCTAAATGTAAAAAAGTAAGAAGTAGGCTGATAATATATAAATTGTCCATTCCCCTTTTAGATGCCATCTATTATTTATTCATAAAGCAATCCTTAATCTGGGAGCTAAGCCAATAAATTGATTTCATTTTCATGACTTATAACAGTTTTGGATAAGAACCATTGTTTAACTTTGTAAAATTGGGTAACTGTTTCCTGACAACCTACAGGAAAAAATACGATTTCCTATAATAAAACACTGAACTTCATCCAATTCAGAGAAATATGCTGAATTCATAAACAGAAAATTAAATCCTCTAATGTAGAATGAATATAGATATTATGGCCACTGGAATTGTTCTTAAACTTGAGCTGCTATTACTTATGCACAATGTCCAAGGAAGATGAATGGCTCATTGTTGAGCCCATTGAACAAAAAGCTTTGATTTCCAACAGTGATTTTAATCAGGACTCATTATATGATTTAGAATAAGATACTTAAAAAGTCCATGCTCCTGTTTCATCATCAGTGTACTAGAATGAAAAATACACTTTTTCTCTGTTCTTGAACTCTTCAAGTTGTAAAGAATAATACTGCTAGTGTACCCTACTAATATAAATGCAAAAATATAATAATATAAAAAATTATTTAAATCTAAGCATCAGTTAGATAAATTAATCCTAAAATAAAGTAGGGCTATACAGGATTAAACATTTTTAAATGCTGTATATGTCAAAATATATGTTTCATCTTTCCCAGTGCAACACTTTCCACCCAGGTAGGCTTACTGTTAAGAACAGAGGAAGGCAGCATTTTGAATATGAAGTGAAACCATAGCTATTAGATCCAAGAGCTAGGAGGCTTTATTCAATGATTATAAGTTGAAAGCTAATCTGACCATAAAATCTTGAGATACTAGGAAGGACATCTTGATTTGTCTATAACTAAGAGTCTTATGTGTGGAGACAGATAATTTTTTATTTGGAGTTGTCTATCTTATTCCGTTATGGCATGGAATATGTGCAGTTTTCACAATCCTTTACACATTTTAATGTTTGATATCTGAGGAAGGCATGATATCAAGTGAGATACATACTCATTTATTTATTTACATTTTTAAAGAAGAAATAGAAACTGTCCTAGGTTCTAAGGATATAAAGATTGGTTAGACACACCAAGGAGTTCAAGATCTGTCAGAGAAGAAAAACATATGAAAATGTATAATAAAATACTAACTTGATAGGACATTAGTTTTGATATATGTGGTGTTTTGAATGAAGTCATTTTATAGAGATGCATTCTCTAAAAATAGTATAAAGACTAAAAGCATTTTTGAAATACTTCTGGAAAAATTCTGTTACAGAAGATTTTGCTACTTCATTCTTGGACCAAAATGGTTGTCTTGGGCTTTTCTTTAACATTTTTAGAAGATAATTTATTGACTTTTGACATTTGAAAAAATCATATCTACATCCTAAGAAATATATTATCCCTAATGCAAGGGATTTCCAGGAATAAGTATCCAGAATGGGTTGAGAAAAGTAGAGTAGCCAAATTTACCTACCCATTCTGCTCCTGCATCCAAAGCTCGGACACACTAACACAGAGTCTAATTTTTATGTTAATCTTTCATTCCTCTTTTCATTTATTCATCTGATAAATGTTTATTAAGTGCTTACTATATACAGGAAATGTGCTGAACATTGGACTGGCAGTGATGAATGAAATTTATTTCTTCCTGGTGGAAAAAATAATACAAATGACACATAAGCCTAAGACTGATGTGGGGCTTCATACTTCTTCATAAATTCTAGACAGCTAGGCCCAGGGTGCTAATCCAACCTGAGTTTCCACACCTGTTACTGTCAGAAATGCTGGAAAAGTAGAGAAAGAATGGAAAATCCACCCCTGTGCTTTCCCCATGCCCTAGTGTGTCTTTTGGCAAGGAGAATTATAAAAGTGAGTTGAAAAGGAAAATAAACCAAGGAGCAGATCTTGCCTTTAGGCACAGAACTGACCCAGGCTAGTAAAATGTGGCACATAAAATATGGAGAATGCACAATGGAATGAATGATCGGAAAATGAAATAAAGGGGAAAGTATAAAACATGATCAAATAATAGAAATATAAATGAAACATAATAAATACACATCTGAGAGTAGAAAAATAATATTTGTCCTTGCATAAAATAGATGATAGATTGCAAATTAGTGGTCAGATAATACATACTAGAGAAACTCTGGGTGAGAAATTCATTTAAGCTGACATAATTAAATGATACTTCAAAAAATTGTCTGAGCTAGATCTAGAAAGGCTAGTTACTTCCTATAGCACTTAACAAATACTTGCTAAAAATCTGTCATTTGGCTGCAATGAGACTCTTGGACTTACTTGTAAAATGGGAAGTTGGATTGAGTGTACTTTTCAGTCTGAACCACTCACTGTATGCTCTAATTTTATAGGTAAAGAGGTAAACTCTTATGTGGCTGGAATAGAGGAAAAATGTGACAGGCAGAATGATGGTTCCCAAAGATTTCTGTGTACTAGTATTTGGAACCCATGAATGTGTCATTGTACATAGCAAAAGGGACTTTGCCGTTGTGATTAAGCTAAGGACCTTGAGATGAAGTGATTGTTCTGGATTATTCAGGTGAACTCAATCTGATTACATGCGTACTTAAAATTGGAGGCACTACCTTAGGATGGTAAGAAAGGGGGAAATATGACTATGGAAGAATGGTCAGAAGAATTTAATGCTGCTGGCTTTGAACATGACAGGAGGAGGCCATAAGCCAAGGAATATGGGTGACTTTTAAAAACTGGAAAAGTAACACAGCCCAATGACATCTTGATTTTAGCCCAGTGAGACCAGTGTTGGACTTCTAATCTATGGAACTGGAAGATAAGAAATTCATATTGTTCTAAGTGCTAAAATTGTGGTAATTTTTATATCAGCAATAGGAAACTAATGTAAAAGTGTTTATGTAAAGGTTACAGTAGGTCAATGATACAGAGGGGAAAAATATCAAATGTTTTTGATGAACAAAGATAAGAAGTTGGTAAGAAATTTGGCTGAGGTGTGAGTGTATATAGAGCAATAATAGAAGATGAATCAGTACAAATGGGTTGGGTTAAATTATTGAGGGCCTTGAAACTTAGGCAAAACAGTTTTATTTATTTATTTGATTATTTTTCATATGGTGAAATTATAATAGGAAGTTATCAAAAATTCTTGAGCAGTATATAAGTTTAAAGGAGGGATGCCTGGGTGGCTCAGTCAGTTAAGCATCTGCTTTCAGCTCAGGTCATGATCCCAGAGTCCTGCATCGGGCTCCTTGCTCAGCCGGGGAGCCTGTTTCTCCCTCTGGCTGCTGCTCCCCCTGGTTGTGCTCTCTCTCTCTCTCTGACAAATAAATAAATAAAATCTTTAAAAAAAAAAGTTTAAAGGAGAAAGTATATAGTATAAATACTTCGCATTTTAATAAATCATTAAAACAAATCATAAAAGTCAAAACATTCTTATAAAATTAATAATATAGTATGCATATTTAAAGAACTATATTCTGAGTATTTCACAAGAGATTAAATTCTTTTTTATAATTTTAAAAATAAGATTGACTCCAGCAAACTGTTATTATTTAAATAAAAACATTACCATATGCATACACAACCTACATGATTCCTTGAATATCAACAATAACAATGAAATAGTAACCCTTTTGTTAATAGTCTTTAGTTTATGTAGTTCTATGGCATCTTGCAGCAAGTTTCGTTTAATTAAAAAAAAAATGAGTATCTTCTAGGGACTAACTTTAGGAACAAAGATACTTTTTGCAGAAAATTTTATTGAGAACAGATTTTAACATTGCTATAATGGACACATTAACTACTGGATAAAGTTAGCCTTATAGGGGCGCCTGGGTGGCTCAGTTGGTTAAGCGACTGCCTTCGGCTCGGGTCATGATCCTGGAGTCCCGGGATCGAGTCCCGCATCGGACTCCCTGCTCGGCGGGGAGTCTGCTTCTCCCTCTGATCCTCTCCCTCTCATGCTCTCTGTCTCCCATTCTCTCTCTCAGATAAATAAATAAAAAATCTTAAAAAAAAAAGTTAGCCTTATAGAAGAAAGATGAGTTTATTAGAATTGTCAAACTCCTAATGAAATCCTCAAATCCTGCTGGCTGTATTAATGAAAAGACTCAAATGCAGAATCTCTGTGGGAAGTTGTAATCTATGCCACGTTTAAGAAGTGCCTAACCAGTCCAACTTTATAACTGAGTGTATTTAAATGCGCTTTTCTTAAGGAAACAGGAGGAGAAGGTGAGGGGCAAGGAGGAGAGGAAGGAGAAGAAAACAGGATTTCTAAGAATGTTACTATTTACAAAAGTATAAATTAAATTTGAAAGACCTGATTTATAGTTAAGTGAACTCTTCTTTAAAGGTCTATGTTACTTTGGGCCTGAGGAAAATGGGATGGAACAAACCCTTTTCTCTGCTTTGGAAAGAAAGGGGATCTGCTGTTTCATTTCTTCTTTGGGCAATTCATTGTAATACCACACATGGTAACAGTCCACAGAGGTACAAAACAGGTTAAGTGGATATTTAGTAAGATACTTCAAATCTATAACCCAGGAATTGGCTTCTTAAAAGGTATTCACTTTAAAATTTGTTTTAATTTTGGCTTTTAAATAAAATCTAAACAATGTTATTTGATTTCACATTCACCAGAGCAATGAACATTTAAGACATTTTGGCAATATCATGTGTTGGTGAGGTTATGGAATAAAGGGGACCCTTATATGTTGGTAGTGGTTGTATAAATTGATACAGCAAGTTTTGAGAATGATTTGGCAATATCTGGTTAAGTTGATCAGGATCCAGCATTCCACTTCTAAGTGCTGTATTTACTTCAGAAAAACTGTTGCATATGTGCCCAAGAAAATAGGCACAAGGGTATTCAATGCAACGTTGTTTGTAGAAAAAAAAAACTAGAAAAAACCCTAAATATCCATTATTAGAAGTGGGTAATTTTATATTCAGCAGTCACAATAAATAAAGAAAATAAACAGAAGAATATTGAGAGAAAAAGGCAAACTCTTAAGAACTCATACAATATGATGCCTGTTATTAAAAATTTGAAACACGTAAGAGTAATATATGTTAAAAAAAGTAATATATGTTGTATGTAGACATTCACAACATATCATATATTTGTATGTGAGAAGTATAAAAACTTGGACGAAAGGATACATTTCAGTTTGTCTAGGATCCAATGGGGATGGCATGGGAATAGATTGAATTAGGCTACAAAAAAAGAACTTTGATCAAAACTTTACTATTTTATGTCTTTCCACAGTTACTCAAAGAAAATGTGAAAGCATGTTTGTTTAATCTGAGAATGGGAACAAGGTATTTGTTAGATTACTTTTTTGTACTTTCTGTATTTTCAAATATAAACCAATTGAAAAATAAAGGATCATATTTTATTTCACCATATATACTCATCATCTCATTAATAATCCGGTAGTGGTTTTAATTTGGGTTGTTTTATGTGGTTCCATTAATTCTGTTTCAGTCTCAGATCATATTTTTCATTTCAGGCAGCTGGCCTATATTCTTCTTTAAACTGTGTTCTTATAGCACAAGGTCTCTCTAGTACTATCATGCATTTAATGATCCATTTACAAAGCTTTTTCTCAGAGATTTTCAAAATAGGTCTAGAACTATACCCAGCAATATTTCTATTAGTTTTTTTTTCAAGATTAAATTGAATGCCCCAAATATGATTCATTAAACACAAGCTCTGGAAAAGTAAGGTCACCATGAAAAAAATGTAACTTTATTCTGGACTGGCTAATCTGATTGATGGAGATAAATATGTGCCATTTCTGAGAAAAAGACTAGCTTGTCATTAGAGATGATCTTAATCGTTGATACCAAGGGATCCTAATGGGGGCGGCATTGTTCTTTTCCTCTTCATTCTTGGGAGAGCAGTTGACCCCTTAGCTTGCTTCATTACCATTCTTCACAATAAATCATTGGCCTATCATGGACAGCCATTTAGAAAGCAATAATAATAATAGTTAACATTTAAAGAGCTTTTATTATTTGCAGTGCTGTAATCAGCACTTTACATGGATTATCTCATATCATTTTAACAACTTATGAGAAAGTAGCTATTATTATTTACCTTTATAGATGCAGGAACTAAGGCTTATAGGGGCCCATAAAATCTCAAAGAAAATAAAAACTCTAGGTCACTGACAGCATAATCCTAAATTAAATTATAAGTACAAAGTATTTCATTTTAAGCTTGGTAAATGTCTTAGCAAAGAAAGTCTATCCTTTGACTGGCAAAGAAATCTGGAAAAAAGTGGGAAATTATGTTTGCTGGTGAAAGGAAAAGAAGAGCTATGGATATGTGGTTGGGGCCAAGAAACACATGGAAACTTCCATCAAAGGGAAGCAAGTTCTATTCTTTCCTGATAATATTGGGAGATAAGTCCCACATAGTTGGTGTATTTTTCTTTGTTTTCTGTATAGCTTGAGGGTTCCTGTGGAAGAAATCAAATCCTAAATAACCAGAAGCAAGACAACAATATCAGAAGGAAAATGGTAGACCAGGGATAGGTTTGGTATGTGCATGGCATCTGTAAAAGGTAGTCTGGGGGAGATGAACATGGATGACTATTCAGGACGGGTGTGGGGCTGGCTGGTAGTGCATGGAGGCAGCGCAGGCATACAGAGGAATGCTCAGAAAGTTAGATAAGTTGGGGCGCCTGGGTGACTCAGTAGGTTAAGCATCTGACTCTTGGTTTCGGCTCAGGTCATGATCTCAGGGTCGTGAGATGGAGCCCCCAGTCGCTCTGCTCAGTGCAGAGTCTGCTTGAGATTCCCCCCCCTCTTTTCTGCTGCTCCCCTACCTCCAGCATGCATGCGGGCACTTTCTCTCTCTCTTAAATAAATAAAATCTTTAAAAAAAAAAAACAAAAAGAAAGATAAGTTAATTCTAAGTGACATGCTGCAGGAGTCTTTTATGCAAGCAAGGAGAGGAAAAGGATTTCAGATAGAGTGAACATATTTCATTAGACTGAGGTAATTTGGAAATTGTCAATGTTCACATGAAGCTTGCATACTTAATATTGCATAAAGGTTAAAGCAGGGCAGTCCAATAGAAACTTCTCTCTAGCCCAGGCCCAACTGGATAAGGCTTATGTGAAAAAGGGATTTTTTTTCTTTAAACTTTAATATGTTTATACCCATTGCACCCTCAGTCTTTTCTCTCTTGACCTCAATTTTCCCTCCTCCTCTCCATTTACACTTCCTTTCCTCTCCTCCAGAAACCGGAATTTACCATCTATAAATTATCGCATACAACTTTCTCATTCTACACTATTCTGCCCTTGCTTGAGTACTTTTTTGCTTCTAATTTTAAAATTGATCTTTTTTTCTTTTAGCTCTTTATCTGCCCACCATTTCTTCCTTTGTTCACATTTTGCCTGCATGCCTTCATTTACTTTTTTAGATCCTCACTTTACCCTTCCTACTCTGCTCTCTGTCAAGGGAGACTGACCTACATGGATAATATATCAAGAGGCCCTCTTATCCTCTAGTAGCTTACTGCAAGGAGTCTGCTGCAAGAGATCAAAGGGTGGGGAGAAAGGTCAGTGAGTTCAGTCCTCTGCTTTCCCCTGTGAAATCACTCCCCGTTGGCTCTGTCCCTTGACCACAGGTCAGAGCTCCCATCCTAGTAGTCCTCCCTAGAGGACTCTTGCTTTGCCTTCCTGAAACCATACTCCCTTCCTCAGTTTTGGTCTAGGAATAGTAATAGTTCAGATTTTCTAGCCTGGACTCTGGCCATATCTTTTATGATTTCTTTATACCCTGCCCACCCGCACCTTGATAAATACTTCGTGTATTATACAACTATCCCAGTTTGAGTGTGTCATCTACAATTTCATAAAATAAGCAGTATATAATTTTTCAATCTCATCGATTGCTTAACTCTGGCCCTTGCTTTATTGTGACTTTGTATGAAGACTTTTCTTTATGAAAATATCATCACTTTTTATATGTAAAAATTTAAAAAGAAGAAAATAAGCCTAAATGGGTTCAAGATATAAAAATACCAATATAAAAACACAAAATAAATAGCTTTCATAACTATGTAGCTTTGAATTTGAAATTTAAACAGTATAATTCTATCCAAAACTAGAAGCAAAAGAAGAAAGTTAAGTGCAGGTAGTTACTTATTTAATGCACATTGATTATATGTACTTTGAACCTTCAGATTGAATGAGTACAATTTATTTATATTTTCAGGCATGGGATATGGGAAGGACAGTTTCTTTAAAATTTATCTATAGAAGATTTAGCTGGCAGTTGAACTTTTCCATTTCATATGCCTGTTATCTCTTTAGACATGAAGAGATAGTTTTTTGAAATATTTGACATTCTGAAAGGGGCAAAGAGACACTCTACATCGAATGGTCAGATCTCAAGGAATATTTTGTCCATATTTAGCTTTAGATAGAAGATTGAACAATTTTAAGATGGGATTTTGGCCACTGTTTCATTGGACTTGATATTAAAATACCAAATCATAATATGATAGAAATATTTCCAAATAACATTATGTATCTTTTTTTTTAGCTAGAAGGTATTTTCTTCCAAAGAAGTCAAGCAAGTACACCTGTGTTATTAAGGTTTTTACTTTTGATAGCCCCAGAAAAGAAAAAAAAAAACTGTACATAGTGTATAATATTTAAATTCCATACTTGAGACAGACCCATGCTGCCATGCAATTGGCCACAGAATTCAGTTTCTGTCATGGAATTTGCCCTGTGGAGATCACCGTGCAGCTCCACTCTCATGTGACTGACAGAGAAGCGAGCGGGAGTTTTACATTTGCTTTGCCTTGGCTCTGGCTTAGGAAGATTGCTCAGGCAATTGCTTTTTGTAGCATGTAATGCTGTTAGTTCCTTCTCCACTGCTAATAGCCTCCCACCCCCAAGCAGACCACAAAAAGGATGGAAGAAAGAAAAACTACTACATCTCCTAACCCTGTTGACCCATGTATCAACAGAGGGGGGTAGCTTTTCAGTCCTACTTCCTCACACTGTGTGGATTCGAGGACGCCAGCATGGAACCATTTACTCAGTGTCGAGCCAGATATTTCCCAGCATTGTGCCAACATTCTTCTAATTCAAATAGATTATAAGTTTCAGGGAGAAATAAAGTGAAAACTTCAGAAAAGGTAGGAGAAGGAAGAGAGATTCTGAATGCACACTTAGGCATTTCATGGAATGTTTACTATGCTAAACATGGTGAATATGTACATTTTACGTTTTTAAGGATTGAAACGGAACAAGATTCTGCTACTAGATTCAAGCTAGCGAAGGGACAGTAAAATCTGACCAGCTTCTCGGTGGGCTATGTAGTATTTACAATAATCTCTTCTCGTGTTTGGTGACATGGCCACAGCATCTGGTGGAGGTCAGCATATCATGCGCAGCCACAGTGCAGGTGACACAGGTGGCTATGCAGGCTGAGGACAGACACTTTTTTTTTTTTTTTAATGGCTTAAAGTTTTTTTTTTTTTTTTTTCCATAAGCAAAGGTTATTTACTGTAAAGGTGATACCCTTTGGAAGAGATTCAGGGAAATACCATGGAATGGATTTACTTTTATATGTAATGTATTAATTTTTAAACATACATTAAAGCAGTACATTCAGTAGAACAGAAAGAAAAAGCAATTTATTCACCAGTACTAAATTCACTTCTTAATGGGCACATTGCTAAGAGATAAGAAATCGAAAAAAAGTCATGTCTACTTAGACAGTTTTCACATAGACAATGGGGTTAGAGAGATTAAGTTTTTCTTTAAAGAAATAAAGACAATACATGGAGGTATTGTTCACAGCAAGTCGGACTGCTCATTTAATGGAACTCAGTAATAAAGTTCAGCTTTCTTGTCTATCAGACCAATTTGTTGTCCCCCCCCCCCCCCCCGCCGGACTTGACCTTATGGAAATGGTAATCTCTCAAGATTTTGTGGAGATGGAAAAAAAAAAGAAGTGTAAAGACTTTTCTACCTAAGTCAGCTGATTAATCTTATAGAATAACAAAAATTTGAATTTACCTTGATAATCTGGAACCAAATCAGTTCCTGAATAGGCCCTTAAAACTATTATTACCACAAAGAAGAGCACCTTATCCACTTTATTTTATATGAAATAAAACACCCTATTAATGTTCCATACAGGGCGACAGTCTAAATTCTTATCTCCCAAAATCTGTATGTTCAAGGTTGCCCATTGTAAGAGGGTTTCCTGTGATGTGGGAGCTGCCGATATACTGTACCAGAGGCTTCTGTTCCATCATTAAAATGTGCCACACTGTTCACCTCAAAGATTTGAGCACCTACCGTGTTAACAGGAGGATTCCTTTTTGTTTTATTGTTTTGGTGGATTCATTATCAGAACCAGTTTTCATTAGCAAATACATAAATTTATCATAACTTCAGACCCCTGAAAGTGATTCAAAATAAATCAGCCATGACCATTAACTGCCAACTGAGACCATTGGAAAGGGGCCCTGGAATAGTGTAATTAGTTGCCATTACGTGGCTGCAAGCCTGCAATTTTCCTACTGACTCTGACCCACTGCCTTGCTTAAGTAAGTATTTGCACGCAAACTCATGATAATTGATCCCCTTCTGTGTCAAGTGTCTTCATAACTTTAAAAATTAAAGATGCACAGTGTCTCAAGAGGTTTGGGTAGGCAATTTTATTCCAATTTTATTATCACAATGGGTCCATAATATGCATGGAGGGTTCTTTCTGATTAGCCATGCCTGAGCAGTTATCCACTCTATTTCTGTATTTTCCTGTTTTTCCCTTCTGTTCTTTCTCTTCCAATCCAGGCTTCCCCTCATTTTCTGAGAAATCGGAAGAGGCTCCTCCTAGAAATTAACTAGCTATTCAGATTAGTTACCCAGAATCAGGATTGGCTAAAGCAACGTGTTGTTCCCTACTAAATCAGTCGTCTCTATTACAAATGAAAATGATTTCTTTCTCTCATTTCAGGGATTGGGGGAAAAATGTCTAGGTGACCGGGTACGAATGAAAACTTTGCTCTAAACATTAGAATGTATTTTCTAAATACTCTCAATACCAAATTATAGAAAGTGAGTGTTTTGTGTTGGTCTCAGCCTATCAATAGTGACGGCACTTGTGATGAATACTGGGTGTTATATGTAAGTGATGAATCACTAAATTCTACTCCTGAAACCAATATTACACTATATGTTAACTAACTAGAATTTAAACAAAACTTTGAAAAGAAAAAGAAAATAATGATACTATTGGCTAGGAATGCCTGGGGCACTATCCTGGGCCCTTATGATTTGTGGTGAGCCCCACTGACATTTCTCTGACCAGAGTCAGTGGTGTGGTTGGACTGGTTCTTGTGATTCTCCTTACTGCAAGACACGCCTCAGCAACAACCATCAGAGAACTTTGATAAAACAAGGTTTATTACTCAGAAATCCTGCAGGGTACATGGCATGTTCATGGCCCCCAGCAAGGTCTCAGGTAGAGAGAGAGATCGAGCTCAAGGATCTGGAGTTCTGTCTTTATTGTGGTCAAGGGAAGGATTCCTAGGTTTTTTTGGGTTTACTCTTCATTGGTGAATTTAAAACATAACAGCAGGAATTAAGGCATCCAAAAGGAAAAGCAAGTGTCACTCTAGCAGTCAAGTATCTAGGTCACCCAAAGCTTTCTAAAAGGGGAACTTCATAAGTGGGGCCGCCTGGCTCTTTATCTCATTGTGTAGCTGGCAGTATGTTTATTTGAGGTGGATGACTTTGAAGTAGATTTCTTGGCAATCAACAGTGTAATGTCAAGTACTTGTAATCAAAACTGTCAGGCACTTATACTACAGTGAGGCAAATAGAAAAAAAAAAACTAGCTTATGTAGCAGCATGAAGTGATAAAAATTATTCTTAGGACAAATTGTGGCACACATGCATGATGCTATACATAAGCTGAATATAATTTAAGGAGCAGGTTATTTAGTTAGAGGATCATTTTGTTTAGTTTCCTTTGGGCTCTTTTTTCATATTTCTATTTTTGTTCTATTTTTTAGTAAAGTCAGTGGTCTTGTCTTTAATTGTATAATGGGATGTATATTATTCATTTTATTGGTCACTTATAAAATGAAACAATAAAAATTCAAGTCATCCTTTACTACAGGAACAGTTATACAAGCAATGATAATATCCAACTTCCATAACAAATGCATCAGGGTGATGTATTTTTAGCTGTCTTAGGGCCATTATCTCAGGCTGAATTAGGACTATTGTGTGTCACAAGAAGCCTTTCACCCAACAGTAGTTAAATCCTATCTGGACTAAGTCAATAAATCAAACTCCAAAGTCTTCAAGAGAAAGAATCCAAATTTTGCCACAAAATGAGCCAAAACATATGGGTGTTCATTTTATTTCATGGAAAAATATAGTTCACTGATCTCCAAAAAAAAAAAAAAAAAAAAAAAAGGCTTCGTAAATGGAATCATGAAAACTGCACTTGGGCAGTAACTTTAATCAAATTGCAAAGTTTAGAATATCCTGAAGATGACCCACCCCCACATATTTCCAAAATTGGGAGGGTTTTCTTTTATAGTGAATTATGCCTATAAATGAAAATGGTCTGTTCCTTTGCAGCACATGCAGAAATCAATGGAGGTATTTGAAAATCAGACCCATACTTGAGATCACCAGGAGTCTGACATTTATAATGATCTCTAGTTACAGAAGCCCAAGCCTTCCTTCTTTGATTTGTTGCAGTGTGAACCATTGGTCCATTAATGAAACTCTCCTGCCACCAAACTCCTTTAAAGAACTTGTCTTTTGTGGCGATCTAATTGACAACTGTTCAGTCTTCCAAAAGATTTTTCATGAGATTATAGATATTGGTTATTACCTCTGAAACTTATCTTCTCTGGTTAAATATAAATTGTTTCCTATAAGTTTACTCATTTTATTCTGATTTCTAGTCTCCCATTCCCATTGGGGGATATGAAATCTAAGTATGAATTTAATTATTGTCAAATGCTGCCATTTGATTACTTCTTGGCTTCATGGACAAGAAGTCAACTTCACAATGAGTTCTTAGCAAGTGGTGGCTTATTGTATGAATTTTGGTGATAAACACTTGACTTTGATGCCCAAGATTACTCATCTATAAAATGCTTTTGTTGTGTTCAGAGAGATGGAGCAAAACAAATAGCAATGGAATAAAATGTTCATGTTCATGTTGTCTTAAAAAAAAAAGCTATTTTCCATTTTTTAAAAAGATTTTTTATTTATTTATCTGACAGAGACACAGTGAGAGAGGGAACACAAGCATGGGGAGCAGGAGAGGGAGAAGCAGGCTTCCCGCCAAGCAGGGAGCCCGATGCGGGGCTCAGTCCCAGGACCCCGGGATCATGACCTGAGCCAAAGGCAGACACTTAACAACAGAGCCACCCAGGCACCCCAAAGCTATTTTCCATTTTAACTGCTGATTAAACAAGACATATTAGTTTTTAAAATTATAAATGTTTGTGATATAGTATTAGAAAACAAGTTTTTGTTACCTTAAATTATTTACTGCAATTTTTTTATATATGTAATTGAATATATTTATATTTTATATTTATATTTATTGCTCATTTTTAAATGAATGAGAAAGATAACTTTTTATCATAATTAGGATGAAAATTTTCTTTTTATTAAAACTAATTAGGAAAACCAAAGAATGAGGTCAGATTTAAAATGTGTTTTAAGGTGTAGTTGTGTTTTTTTTGTTTGTTTGTTTTTTGTGTGGGGCTTAGAACAAATCTCAACTTTCTCCTAGCTTTGAAACAAAAGTAAGCCATCTTGCTTTCTCTAATTCCAGATATTTTGTAAGGTGTACAAGTGACATGAAATTTACCACACATTTTAGTCTGTCTGCTTATCTATCATCTATCTATCTATCTATCTATCTATCATCTATCATCTATCTATCATCTATTATCTATCTATCATCTATCTATCATCATCATGT
Organism: Mirounga leonina; assembly: GCF_011800145.1. Classification (NCBI taxonomy): domain Eukaryota; kingdom Metazoa; phylum Chordata; class Mammalia; order Carnivora; family Phocidae; genus Mirounga; species Mirounga leonina. Next base: position 13,920,532 of record NW_023270431.1, read on the forward strand.
CTACCTTGTTTCCCCTAAATGGTTAAGTTCTTATCAGCCTCCTATGAGTTTCATTAAGCTAAGTATATTGTAAGCAATAAACTAAAGAGATTCATTAAGTTGACTCTCTACCCAGCCACTAAGCAGATATGGTTTCTCTAGACTGTCTTGTTTGCAACCAACCCCATGTAACTACTAAGAACTTGAAATGTGGATTGTGTGATTAAAAAACTGAATTTTTAATTTTATTTGATTTTAATTTAATTCTAATTTCAAAATTGATATTTGATTCACTTAGTGAAATATTATTTTGTTTGGAAAACTTGGGTATGTGAATCTTCTTTTTCAACCATATTTTATTAAATCTAAGTACTAAATATTGCTGATGGATATATAGTGTCTGGAAAGAGATGTTTTGTGAGTGTATAATACATTCCAGATTTCAAAGATTTCAGATCTAGTTGGCTTTTATTTAGTGATTCATGAATTGGGAAGCATTTCTAGAAAAGAGAGGAGCTTCAAAGACCTGAACAAACTGAGAGGGTTTTATAGACTGAAATGAGCCAGAAACAAAGAAGTTATACTGGGCATGTGCTTATTTGGGGCAAAGGGAAGTCTTGAAGTTGGTCAGGTAATTTGTGTTGAGTGAGCACTTGCTGGCTGGTTGACTTAGGCCTTCCTTTTCCAAGAGCTGATCATAGAAATATTGTTAAGTTTTAATTTGCTGATGAGGAGCTTAGCATGAGCAGCTCCATGTTGGGCCTAGTCTGGGTACTTTAACAGCATGAAAAAAGAATGTAAAATATTTTGTTAAAAATTTATTTCATATCAGTTAAATGTTGAAATGACCATATTTTATTATTTTATTTTATTCATTTTAACAATTTATTTATTTTAAATTGGGGGAGAGGGACAGAGGGAGAGGGAAAGAGAGTCGTAAGCAGACTGTGCTGAGCGTGAAATCTGAAGCAGGGCTCGATCTCTTGACCCTGAGATCATGACCTGAGTCGGAACCAAGAGTTAGATGCTTAAGCGACTGTGTCATCCAGGTGACCCGACCATATTTTAGAAAGATTGGGTTAAATAAAGTATATTATTATTTTAATTTTAACGTATTTATTTTTTAATTTAAATTTTAGTTAACATACAGTGCAATATTGGTTTCTGGAGTAGAATTCAGTGATCCGTTACACACAGACAACACCCAGTGCTCATCACAACAAGTGCCCTCCTTAATACCCATCACCCATCTAGCCCATCCCCCACCCACCTCCCTCCATCAATCCTCAGTTTGTTCTCTTTTGTTAAGAGTCTCTTATGGTTTGTTTCCCTCTCTCCTTCCTCCCCCCGCCCCCCGGCTTTTTCCATATGTTCATCTGTTTTCTTTCTTAAATTCCATATATGAGTGAGATCATTTGGTATTTGCTTTTCTCTAACTGACTTATTTCACTTAGCATAATACATTCTAGCTCTATCCACATCATTGCAAATGGCAAGATTTCATTTTTTTGATGGCTGAGTAATATTTCAATGTATACATATACCACATCTTCTTTATCCATTCATCAGTAGATGGACATTTGGGCTCTCTCCATAGTTTCACTATTGTTGATAATGCTATTATAAACATTGGGTGCATTACCCCTTCAAATCTGTATTTTTGTATCCTTTAGGTAAATACCTAGTAGTGCAATTGTTGGATGGTAGGGTAGTTCTTTTTAACTTTTTGAGGAACCTCCATACTGTTCTCCAGAGTGGCTGCACCAGGTTGCATTCCCACCAGCAGTGCAAGAGGGTTCCCCTTTCTCCACATCTTGGCAAACCTGTTTTCTTGTGTTGTTAATTTTAGCCATTCTGACAGGTGTGAGGTGATATCTCATTGTGGTTTTGATTTGTATTTCCCTGTTGATGAGTGATGTTGAGCCTCTTTTCATATGTCTGTTAGTCATCTGGATGTCTTCTTTGGAAAAGTGTCTGTTCATGTCTTCTGCCCATTTCTTTCTTTCTTTCTTTTTTTTTTTAAAGATTTTATTTATTTATTTGTCAGAGAGAGAGAGAGCACAAGCAGTGGGAGTAGCAGGCAGAGGGAGAAGCAGGCTCCCCACTGAACAAGGAGCCAGATGAGGGACTCGATCCCATGACCCTGGGATCATGACCTGAACCGAAGGCAGTTGCTTAAATGACTGAACCACCCAGATACCCTGTTCTGCCCATTTCTTAACTGGATTATTTGTTTTTTGGGTGTTGAGTTTGATAAGTTCTTTATAGATTTTGGATACTAGCCCTTTATCAGATATGTCATTTGCAAATATCTTTTCCCATTCCGTAGGCTGCCTTTTAATTTTGTTGATTGTTTTCTTCTCTGTGCAGAAGCTTTTTATCTTGATGAAATTTATTTTTGCTTTTGTTTCCTTTGCCTTCAGTGGTGTATCTAGTAAGAAGTTGCTATAGCTGAGGTCAAAGAGGTTTTTGCCTGTGTTGTTCTCTAGGATTTTGATGGTTTCCTGTCTCACATTTAGGTCTTTCATCCATTTTGAGTTTATTTTTGTGTATGGTATAAGAAAGTGGTCCAGTTTCACTCTTCTGCATGTTGCTGTCCAGTTTTCCCAACACCATTTGTTGAAGAGACTGTCTTTTTTCCATTGGATATTCTTTCCTGCTTTGTTGAAGATTAGTTGACCATAGAGTTGTGGGTCCATTTCTGGGTTCTGTATTCTGTTTCATTGATTTATGTGTCTGTTTTTGTGCCAGTACCATGTAGTCTTAATGACTATAGCTTTGTAATATAGTTTGAAATCTGGAATTGTGATACCTCCAGTTTTGTTTTTCTTCTTCAGAATTTCTTTGGCTATTTAGAGTCTTTTATGGTTCCATACAAATTTTAGGATTTTTGTTCTAGCTCTGTGAAAAATGCTGGTGGTATTTTGATAGGGGTTGCATTAATTGTGTGGATTGCTTTGGGTAGTATAGATTTTTTTTTTTAAAGATTTATTTATTTATTTTAGAGAAAGAGAGAGAGGGAATGAGAGAGCAGCGTGGGGGAGGGGCGGAGGGAGAGGGAGAAGGAGAGACGCAGACTCCCCACTGAGCATGGAGCCTGACTTGGGGCTCGATCTCACCAGCCCTAGATCTTGACCTGAGCCGAAATCAAGACTTGGAGGCTTAATCTACTGAGCCACCCAGGTGCCCCGGGTAGTGTAGACATTTTAACAATGTTTGTTCTTCCAGTCCATGAACATGGAATGCTTTTCAATTTCTTTGTGTCCTCTTCAGTTTCTTTCATAAGTGTTCTGTAGTTTTCAGAGTACAGATCTTTTACTTCTTTAGTTAGGTTTATTCCTAGGTATCTTATTTTATTGGGTACAGTTGCAAATGGGATCAATTCCTGATTTCTTTTTCTGTTGCTTCATTATTAAAATCATTTTAACAAGTTCCTCTTTAAATTTTTAGTGTGGTGATTAGAAAGTTTGAGCTTATATGTGTGTGGCTTGCATAGATTTTTATTTGACAACACTGTTAGAAGAATACCCCAAGAGAAAGGGTAGTTATAATCTGTCCTGCATATAAAAGTAAACTTGAAATAAAGAATTTGGTATGAAAAAATTAGTCATTAACAATTAGATGATAAATATTCATTTTATCTTTGGATGAATAATTGCTTTATCAGAATTAAGAAAAAGGAAATCATAAATGATGTATTGACCACTTTGACTATATAGAATGGATAACCTGTGGATTTCTGTGTGTGTTTCTTTTAAGAATCCATTGTGAATAAAATTATAGAACAACAGTATGTTGTGGAGTCAGTTCTTCCTACCTCCTCTAAGGGGGAAACTTCTCTTGCTCATTCCCTAGAATTGGATGGCATTCAGATCATCCTTCTGGACATTTATTTCTCTCCTAGAGGAAAGACTCACCTTATGTTTATGATTGGATCAAGGATACTTGCTTATCTTATGACATGGTCTTTATCTTTCTCTCCTTAGAGGAACACATTGTCTTTCTTTATTTCTGTTTTGTGGTAAGTTTCAGTTATTGGAAAATATTTAAGTATGCTTAGCACAATTCCAGTATGCAAATCTGCTTTTTAAGTTGTAAATTTATCAAATCTATATGGCTGAGAGTGGGAATCAGAGTATATGGTTTGTCATTTTTCAGCCACCTATGGTAGGATGGATGGATTAAACTGGTAATTTTCAATGGGTAGAAAAGTAGGTATCCCTATTTTGGCTTTTGGTCTAAGCTATACTTTTTAAAAAATACACTTTAATATTTTTTTATTGTGATATAATCAACATATAACATTGTGTGGTATATAACATGTTGATTTGATACACTTATATATTGCAATATGATTACCATTGTAGTGTTAGCTAACACCTCCATTATGCTGAATAGTTATCAGTTCTTTTTTGTGATGAGAATCTTTAAGATCTAATTTCTTAAAAACTTTCAGGTATTATTTCTTAATCTAGTCTCCTGGGGAATCTTTTGGGTAATAAAGCTGATAGTGTATCAATCCTAATTTGCCTTGTGTGACTTTAATTTACTTTAATTTAGCAGGCACTGACTAGTGATCTAATGCATTGGGAAATATGCTTAATCTAGATATGCTCTTGTCAGATATGTTCAATCTAAACTTAATGATGGGAAAACAGTTAAATATATCTAGAAAGTGGGATGTTCTGCAGGTTGCCTGACCTGGACTATTCGAGTAGTTAATATCACAAGTGACCAAGGAAGGAGCATATAGTTTCTTGTAGACTGTGCTATGAACCACTGGATTTTGAAAACATATTTTAAGATAATTGAGAATATTTGTGTATGGATATTGGATAACACTATTGTTAACTTTTTTGGGGTGGTAATGATGATGTGGTTCATAGGAAATAATGTTCCACTTTTTGGGAGATACATGCTGAAGTATTTAGGGGTGAAATTTAATGATGTCTGCAACCTACTTTGGAAAGTTTGACAAAAGACGTGTGTGTGTGTGTGTGTGTGCGCGCGCGTGCACGCAGAGAGAGGAAAAAAGAGAGAGAGATGGATAGATAGAAAGTAGGTATAGCAGAATGTTAACAGCTAGTAAATCATTCAGATTTTTCGGTGTTTTCAAACCTTTTTTTTTAAACTCTCAGTGGATTTAACATTTTTCAAAATAAATATTGACATATAAACATTTTTAAGTATATGTCACATAAGGGATAAGAAATGTGATTAATTGATAATCCTAAACCCCCCACACAGAAGTGACAAATATTTGCAACATATATGACAAATGCCTAATAAAACTAATTTGTAAGAAAATTTTAAGATCAATAAGAAAAGATAACTTTTTTAGAAGAAAAATGGTTAATGTAAATAGGTTATCAACAGAGGAATAAAGACAAATGGCCAGTAGATTTATGAGATGTTTATCACTGATAATCAAAGGCAAGAACCTAAATACAATACCAAGGTAGAAATTTTGTCTCTCATTTAATAAAATATTTTAAAATTATAAATAATAAGACAGTTCAAGGCAACAGTTACTTTCAATCTGCTGGTAAAAGTGCAATGTATGGAGAAAACTATTTGTAAATTTGTTTTGAGTACTATAGCCTAAGAAAATCAGAAATATCCATAAAATATCTACAAAGATTTTTAAAAGTAGGATTTTTTAAAGGCAGAGTATTATAGATTCATTATAGAAATGAATCCAGATTCTGGATTCTGTTTCCTTATATTTAGAATAGAAAATATTTTAAATGCCTGCCTCTTGGTGAAGTTGCAGATATTCAGTGAAATAACTCTAAAATTAAGAGGATTAAACAAGATGATAAATGCATAGTATATGGCAGTTAATACAGTATTCAAATAGAAATGACCAACACAGAGACCCAATTAGGGATTATGTAAATAAATTATGTAATTTCTATACAACTGGAAACAATGGATTTATTGAAATTGTGTTCAAAGATTTTTAGTTGAGTTTTTAAAAGAAAAAGTCATGTGGGGTGCCTGGGTGGCTCAGTCGGTTGAGCCTCTGACTCTTGATTTCAGCTCAGGTCATGGTCTCAGGGTTGTGAGATCGAGCCCTGTGTTGGTGGTCTCTGTGCTCAACATGGAGTCTGCTTGACATTCTCTTTCTCTCTCTCCCTCTGCTTCTCAGGGCTCTCCTTCTCTCTCTCTCTCAATAAATAAATAAATAAAATCTTAAAGAAAAAAAGTCATATGTACCCTCCAAAAAAGTGTCTAGTATGATCTTAATTTTATTAAAAAATACATAAATACTTGAATTCATACCCATGTAAAAGCATAAAAGGCCATGTAACAGCAGTTATTTAATGGTAGAATTATGGATAGTGTTAATTTTTTTCTCTTTTTCTCTAAATTTTTCACAATCATTTCATTTACTGATGTGAAAAAATCCAGCAACAGCATTACAACATTCTTCTTTGAAAATGGAATAGGATTTCTAATTCCCAGTCTAGAGGAAAAGATACAATTGATAAGGAAGATGAGCTCAAGATACCACTATAGTAGGAGTTTAGCATCATGTGAAGTATCTTTGTGTTCTTTTGATGTACTCTACAGAATGAACACAATAAGGATGGTGTCATATTTTATTAGAAATATAGTGGTGTGCTGGAATCAGATTGATTTGGGTAAAAACTGATTCTGATGTCCATCATGGTATAATTTGGGGAAATTTTATTAACATTTCTGAATTTCCTTTTTCCCATTTGTAAACTGAGAATAATATTACCGAAATAAGCATAGTGTGCTCTTTTAAATGAAATAATGAAAGTGGGGAAGGAGTGGGAAAGGTATCAAGAAACCAACATTTGTCCAACATCCACTGTTCTAAACTTTCAGCTATTCAGTTGACAGTGCATAGTCTCACTTAGTTCTCACAGACCTATGAGGTGCTCTGGTCATGGTTCCTTGCAAAGTTCATCTGACTTCAAGAGACACACTCATGTATACAGCTTGCTTTACAAGCCCTGACTCCAGATCCTGGAGGTATAATGTTTCCTTTATCTTAGAGCCTGAAGTGAACCACCCCAGCAGGTATGATGACCTGGGAGTGTAACATTTTCCCATTAGAACTTAAGTTCCGTTGAGATGCCTAAATTCAGAAACACAGAAGCCAAAGTTAGTTTTGTTGCTCTCCAGAAGGCTTGGATGAAATAGGGTGACAGAGGCTTGAGCCAGCCACAGAGGAATGGAACTCAGAGGGATTCAAGAAAATGCCACTTGCATTTGCACTTTGCTTTTAGCTTCTGCATCTTCCTAGAAAATCAGATTGTTCTCTACAGACTGACAGGCTTGAGTTCAGCACATAGCTGAGATAAGGAGCCCCAATAGCATTCTCAAACCTCAGATAACTAGATCAAGATAGCATTAAAATTAAGAGACAGAGATCAGTAATACATTGTTATAGCTTTGAGGCTGTATGAAAATTATACTTCTTTTCTCCTGAGACACTTGCTATACCATATCACTGAATCCTAGACATTTATCACCCTTCACATATTTACTCCTTGTAGGCAGCTTCTGGATATAGAGGGAACAATGGTTAGTTTAAGACAACATAACTGTAAATCTAACCAATTAATTTACTTCTTTTCAAGAAAAGTTCTTGGCAATTCAAATTGCTTGATTAAAAAGCCGTAATGTTAACATTCAAAATAAAAGCAGCTTTTTGTTTGTTTGTTTGCTATATTTGCAGATTAGGTAGGATTTCTTGTTTAATTGCCCTTGCTAACAGTTTTTAGTATATGGTTCATATGGAATAATATGGCATGAAAATAATGTAGAGCACCACGAGTGTCTTTCTGAATTCTCCCCAGTTTACTGCATTATTAAATATTACATAAATTATTCAATGTCCTTTATCTCAAATATTTTTTCTTGCAAACAGGATCAAAACTAAGTGACATTATTTAAGATTACTAGGCACAGATTATAGAATATCTTTTTTTTTTTTAACTAAAAAAAAGCCTGCCCTTCATTTACATACTTCACTGATTGAAGCACAGGGAAAATGTGATGACAGAAAAATAGGGAGGCAGTTGAGTTTATTTACACAATAAATAGCCACATTTGTTAGTATTTAATGTTTGCTTTTTTTTACTGCCTCTGTGCTCTGAGATAAAGATTTGAGCATGTACTTTATTCTTGGTTATCTGGCTCCAACAGAAGGTTGCCTGGGAGCTGGAAGGGTAGGCATTTAAAAACCCAAATATTTAATTACCTCTCCTGGCCTGGTTCAGAAGGCAGTCTGTCGTTCAGAGAAAACAAGAGTGCTTCTGCTTGGGCTGGTGCTTGGTTGTGTCTGAGAAGGAATGTTTGATACTCCCTCCATGAGATAGGGAGCAAGTCAAGAACTTACCAGCTTTGTTATCATCTCCCACTCGTAGCTCTGTTATTTTTTAAAAATGGAGAATTCCCACATTGGACATACGAACAGCCAACTATAAGTATAATAGGCATGCTACACAAGGTGGTACATTTTCATTCAGATCTGCTCGTTCATTCTATTTTATACTGATCTCACATTTGCTTCCATGTAACCGCTGCCCATTGGTCCTGGTTCTCCCTGAAGCAATATAAAAGGGACCTTGTTCTTTTCCACACTATAGCTCTTGCCTATTAGACATCTCCTATGATCCACGAAGGCTTGTGTTAGACCCGGTGATATTTCGACTTGTAATGCTTAAAACAATTAAGTATTTACACATCCATATTATAATAGAGGATATGAAATTCTTTCTTAAAGATCAAGGACTAGCCCTATTTGAGACCTAAAAGAAAATATGTGAAGAGTTTTCAAATTTATAATATTTTTATCACAGCATCTTTGTGATACTGTAAAGGATTTGGTAATTGGTAAAAATGTGATTATGTACTTAAAAATGTGAGAAATTGTGACAGTAGTAGGTTTTGTAGATGCATTTGTAAGGAAATCTCTTGACCAAACTGAATAATAAAATATATATTTTTTAGAGCATTAGAATTCTTATGAAATCAGAATTCATTGGTAATTCCTTTGGAATGTGTGAGAGGGTACATGTCACTGGGATGACGAGAGGTGTTTTGATGAAAGCCAGTGGAATAGTCCTAAGTTAGAATTTCATTTTAAAAGAAAGGAAAAACACCATGGTGCAGTTAACATATTGCATGCCTGTTGACATCTTTTTCTAAAGCACTCACCACACAAGAGTAATTTTAATAATTAGGACTGTCATTATGCTATTGCTGACAACTTCCAAATGTCTACGGGAGCTAAAGGTCTGTGTGTGTGTGTGTGTGTGTGTGTTCATACACGCATGTGCCCATTTGTGTACCTTTATCCTCTAGTTTTCAGCAACATTTAGAATGGCATAAAATCAGATTTTACTCGTTACAATCAGCTGTAGTCCATGAGGGAAGGTGAGGGGAAAGGAAAGTAGAATTCTAAGATTAATGTTATTTGAAATTATGCATTTGGTTCATTATTATTGTTTCTTTGTGCTTTAAATTTTCTTTTCTTGAATATGGAGAAAACTTAATGGCAAGGAGAACTTTTATAAATCCCTTTAATAAAACAAACACCAACAAGAAGTCTTTTGCTTAAAGTGTCAAGTCGTTTGATGTTCCTTTTAGAGCAGTTGAAAGGCTGTTCTGAGATCCAGAAGGCTCTGTAGGTGTTATGTAGAATCAAGGCAGGGGGAAAAACATGCAGTTATCTCTTACACTCACATTGCTTCAGAAACACCTGGGAAGATACTTTAAAAATACTGGTCATGCCCAGGCCCTCCCCAGAAAAATTCTTGTTTTATTAGTCTGAGATGGGGCTTGGGCATTGGTATTTTTTTTATCTCCCTAGGTGATGTTAATGTGTAGCTAGGAATTGGAACAACTAGTCTATTTTAGAACATCAGAAACATAAAGCTTTTACTTGGCAGCTTCCACACTTGAATTAGGCACTTTCGTGGAGATACATCTCACTGTCTCTAACTAGTTGGGGTGCTTTATTCAGATCCAAAAAATATGGTTGTTGGTTAATAAATGGTTAGCTTAATACTGTACCCATATATCTTATGTCTGGCTCTCACTTATGAATAAGACTGAATGGCTAATCTGCCTTGCCAATGCTACCACTCTGTCATTCCCACAGGTAGGCATTTTTAATTGTCCTCGGTCGCCAATTAGCCTACATAAAGCATCATAATCTCCCTCAATGTTGCTTTTAAGGCAGCCATGACTAATGACTCAGAATGACTCTGTGATATTAAAACTATATACCACTTCTGCACAAAAGTTAAAGCACTAGGCATTTTTTTGTAAGGACATTTGACATGGGATTTATAAAAGTTAAATGTTCACTGATTACAGTATATATAATAATAAGCTATATTTTCATTATTTATTATGAAACAAATGGGGATAAACACTCATAAAATTCTACAGCCAAAAAAATGTTTAATTATGAGTAGATTGTTTCATGAGATGACGTAAGATAATTTAGATGGAGAGTGAAGTGCAAAATTCTGGAGAAGCCAGATGAATATTTAAGTTGCATTCAGTGCCCAGACTAAGGACTCTCTATGGAAATGTATGTTACTTGGGTCATGACATGTGAGTATGTGACAGATAGGAAAGGATGAGTTAAAAAGAATACAACATGACTTGGTAGGGGCCAGTGAAAGAAATATCTGTTTGTTCCCATCTGAAATGATCTCTTGGTGATTTATATGGGATCCATCTCATATAATAAGGAGTGGGGGAGAACACAAAAGTCATAAACAAAACATCTGACACAGAGATTACAATATTTTAAACAAAAATTGTTAATAAAACTCCAAAATTTAAACATATGGAAATATGTTTAAAGAGAACATATGCAGGGGAAATTTGTATAGGGTACATTTGGAACTTACGTTATTCATCATGTCCCCCCCCCCCTTCGTCTCAGAAGAGAGATGCCTTAGCTCCTTTTTTCACTTTCTTCCTGAGTACTAGATCGGTTTGTACACTATTCTTTATTTTTCCATAACTTATATCCTTAATGAGGAAAAAAAAAAACCTTTTTGTGATTGTACTCAAAGTCATTGTGTCCATGTCCTGGTTCCTTCTTTCAGCCTTGAAGATTATATGTATGTAGGGAGCCTTGCTGTAAGTCTGTCTAGTAGCCTCATTTCACAAGGCAGCGCTGCCTCCATATATAGCAACAGTTGTCTTAAAGCTTCTCTTTAGTTTGTATAATTTTATTTCATATTTTCAATACTTTAAAATTATATTTATTTTACAGAAACACAGCACTTTCCTCCTGTCAAGAAATAACTCCACCAACATATACGACTCCAAAAAGCCATCTGGATTTGCCCCTAGCAGTGTTGCAAGCTTGCTAATGAGGACAACTTTTAACAGAAACCATTCTAGAAACAATTTTTCTCAAAAGGTCTGTGTATTTTTCTTAGAAAAAAATGTAGTAATTATTTCAGCAGAATTTAAAGCATAGATGTAATAGCATAACAAGAATTCATGAGCTATTTAATTCCTCAATTAGCAAAATAATCTGTCTCTGACAGCATATGGGTCTCTGTATTAGTTTTTAGAGTTTTTTCTTAATATTTCTTTGTATGTTTGAGTATGTGTCTATGTATGTATATTTGTTTATTCTACATGGCTCTCCATGGGTTAGCTTTTGACATATTTATAAGGAACTTTATGTCTGTCTATTTGTATCTGCATATTTGGCAACATGGGTTCTTCAATGGCGAGAGCACTCATTTTTCTCTTTATCTTCCTGTATGTTCATCTATTTTATTTTCCTTTTATTTCCCTTTCCTTGCGTCATCTTTTTTCCCCTCCTTTTTACTTTTTGTGTATCTTTATTTGTCCAATTGAAATATCTTTAAATTTTTGTTCTTCAACTGAAACATGGATGTTTTGCTTGGTTATCTTTCTCTTAAAACAAATTAACAAACACCAAGCCAATTCTCTGCTCCTCTTCTCTAAGACAATGTCAGTTTAGTAGCCTCTTTTCTTTTTTTAAGATTTTATTTATTTTGGAGCAGGGGCGGGAAGAGAGAGATAAACTCCAGCAGACTCCACACTGAGCATGGAGCCTGACCCAGGGCTCGCTCTCACGGCCCTGAGACCATGACCTGAGCCAAAATCAAGAGTCAGACACTCAACCAACTGAGCCACCCAGGCTCCCCATTGCCCTTTCTTTTATGGCTTTAATGAGATTTTTTTTTTACTGAGAAAGAAAATAAAGATTTTTCCACATCCATGACCTAATAGCCATCCTACAAAAACAAAACAAAATAGAATAAATCAAAACCAAACCAAAACCAAAACATGAATACAGCCCTGGAATTAAACATCTAAAATATTATTACCTTAACCTCTATGTCAGAAAGAACAAAGTAATTATTTTTTCCAAAAAAGCAATTGTTAATCTATTGTAGAAAATTTTGAGATTAAATTTTTTTGCATATCTAAGACTCGACAAATATTTGGTCTACTATTGCTCCTTTATTTTCTTTTACCCTTATTGTTGAATGAATGCAAGCAAGAAAGGCATCCTAGCAGGCTAACAGCCCCCTGCAGGGTCTTGCCAGTCACACATTTGAAAAGTTAGCATTTCTGACCTATGTTCCTTTCAAATTAAAGATCTTTTCCAACTTATTTTCTTTTTTAAAGATTTTATTTATTTATTTGAGAGAGAGAATGAGATAGGGAGAGAGAGCATGAGGTGGGGAGGGTCAGAGGGAGAAGCAGACTCCCTGCTGAGCAGGGAGCCCGATGCGGGACTCTTTTCCAACTTATGATGGCATTGTGTACAAATAAACCCTTCATGAGGTCAAAATATTATAAGTTGAAAGTGCATTTAATACACCTAACCTATTGAACATCTTAGTCTAGCCTGCTTTAAATGTGCTCAGAACCCTTACATGAGACTACAGTTGGGCAAAATCGTTAACACAAAGACTATTTTATAAAAAGTGTTGGCTATCTCTTGTAACTTACAGAATACTGTACTGAAAGTGAAAAACCCAGTGGTTGTCTGGGTACAGAGTGCTCGTAAGTGTATTGGCTGTTCACCCTTGTGATGGCGTGGCTGACTGGGAGCTGTAGCCTGCTGCTCCTGGCCCCAGTCCCACATCACTGGGAGAGTATCTTATTGCATATCACTAGCCTGGGAAAAGACCAAAATTCAAAATTGAAAGTATTTTCAGTGTATTCTCCTGAATGTATATCACTTTTGCACCATTGTAAAGTCAACAATTTTAAGTCAAACCATTTTAAGTTAGGGACCATCTGTACAAGCTTTGACAACCAACTTTTATTAGGCCTTTTTTCTATAAGCAGCATTTATAATGATTTATATCCATTTAAAGTAAATTTGAAAACAACAAAACAATCAAAAAATAATACAACTCAAGTTCCATCTATCTTTGCGCTGCTTTGGGTTTAGTTCTGACTAGTAGAGCCATATAATCAGTTTAGAGAGTGAACCCCCTCCCCCATGAAGGCAGGGGATCATGTCTGTCTGGTGTACTGCTTATTATTTGTGTCTAGCACTTATTGCCTCATACTCAAGTAAATACTTAATAATTATTGGTTGGACCAACTCAGACATTTAGAAAGCAATTTTCTCTTTAATCTTTAATATATCAACCATAGAAGAATCCTAGAAATTGGATAATTAAACTCAAGTCTAATACTTGTGGTCTAAAATAATTGTGGGTAATATCTTAGTTTTCTATTTTGGGGTCTTCTGTAGTTTATTACAAAATTATATCAGATAAGAGGAGGCACATATGACTATGTTTTCACCTTTTCTGATAGAACAGTCTTATTAATTTGGACAATTACCAGATAATATGTGTTTATTTTCATTCCTCTAATGAAAACAAAATGGAAAACGAAATGCTTTAGCAAATTACAAGAAGTCGTGGTGAGCAGGGGTTCCTTGTCTCACCTCCTTATGTTTCTCTTTTATAGAAATAAATGTTATCACCTTTAAAACACATTGACATATACTTATTTCTTATAATATTTTCCTTTGATGATCATATTTTCTCTCTTGATTCTTTTGCACTGGAAATAGGAATGAGATTTCACACTGTTTTACTTTTCTGAAAAAAAAAATAGCTATTAAACAAGAAAATTTTATTTTGAGGTAATCCATTTAACCTCTCATCCTTCCAACACATGAAGAGGCTTGAGGGGTATCTGGGATATTCTCTAACATTGAATACATGGAGGGGTGCAACTCATAGTTAAAAAAAAAAACCCAGGTTTTAGGTTTTTTTTTTTTATGTGTTATGTTTAGATTTTTGGTTTTGTGCCCCAAACTGAGCAATCCTAACAAAACTATTGATACATTGATAGATTGATGAACACCTTCATATATTTACTTTTTCATTCATTGTCCCTATGCAGTTGATACTATGATGTTCACAGAAAATATAAATATAACAACATGACTGATGTTTATATAAGCAGATTATAGAAAGTGCCTCTCTATGTTAAGGATCAGGAGAAAGAGAGACTGACAGGTACCCTCTGTCTCCTCCCCGTTGATTTGGCCTCCTCACAGGTTGTAATACAGGAATATTTAGGTTTCAAAAATTAGAAGATTCTTTCATTACATGGCACAGACTTTAGAAGTTATGTGGCAGATCAGGGAACTACGTTCAGCAGCAAGGAGGAGATGAAATGGACCCTGGCACCAGAATGGGTCCTTACAGCACAGGAGAATCCCATTTTGTAGGTACGGGATCTTAGGCACCTAGGATATGAAGAAAACCTGACCAATTTTCAGTGCTCTTTTGTACCTGGCACTTTTTGCTGTCCCCTAAAGACATTACGTTTTACATGCCACTCTTAGAAAAGAGGCAGTTTACTTACATAGAGGGTGAACTTTTCCCTCAGAATGTAGAAGGGTAGTGTCACAATTCACCTCTGACTGGGTTATTTCTCTTAAGTGAGTTTTAACCTTACCAGCTTCTTGGTGAAGCTGCAATTGATTGTTTTAAATTTTTCTCTCCTCTTTTTTTTTTTTTTTTCTACTACCCCTGCTTCCTCCCTTTCCTTGTTTCTCACTCTTCCTCCTGGATGACTTTAAACTGTTCTCACTATTGTCTGATTAGTCATGTTGATATACTTGTAGATTATAGACAACTCAGTGCTGGGAAGACTGTCTTGTCTTCAGAAATCATAGTGCATGAGGGATGCCTAAGCTTGTGTAGTAGATGTGTTATTCTAGAGTATTTATGTGTCCATTTGACCCCTTATATTCTGGACATGTTAAGTGAGAACATTTTTGTTAGGATAATCTTTGAGGAGAGGAGGCAGCAAAGTCAACTCTAGCTGCTGTAGAAGGAGCCCAGATTTCACTGGACACTGAGAGAGACTCTCTTTAGAATTGAGAAGAAGAAAACATGGCAGAGAAAAACTCTTTGTATAGATTTTGGCTTTAAATTTACAGTGGGAAATAAGAAAGAAGTTGTTTTTAATAGGGGCTGCATTTATCAATTGGAGAGAATTGCCATCCTAAAGATAATAGATATTGAGTCTTTCAATCTATGAACATGATTTATTTTGGTCTTGAATTTTCCAATGCTTTGTACTTCTCAGTGTACAATCTTTACCCATTTCCTGTTGAATTGATCTCTACATGATTTATTCTTTTTTTGATGCTTTGCTAATGGAATTGTTTCTTGATTTCATTTTCTGATCATTGCTAGAATATAGAAATACAATTCATTTTTTATATTGATCTTATCCTGTATACTTACTAAACTTATTAGCTCTAGTAGTTTATTATGAATTCCTTGGGATTTCTATATACAGGATTATATCTTTGGTGCGTAAAGACAGTTTTCCTGTTTCCCTCGCAATCTGAATGCCATTTTTTGTTTGTTTGTTTGTTTGTTTGTTTGTTTACAGCACAGACAGTGTTGGAGAGATTTATTTTTGTGGATTCCTATTTCTCTGTCACAATAAAATGTTAAGTTAATTCTGGGAGGGACTTTCTATTTCTCAAAATTTGAAATGGGGGTTGGACTCAAAATTCAGTTAGGTAAGCACACCACTTATATTCCACATAAACTTAAAAGGAATTTTCATTTCCCTGTGGAAAATTCCACAAACATTTTAAGGGTTCTCTTTGTTATTTATTTTTATTTTCCACTTCCACAAAAATCTTGGTTTTTGCTACTGTCTTAGAATTTTTACTTTATGGCTTATATTCTGCCTATCTACTGTTCCCTTGGCCAAATTAATTATAAAATGAATTTGCATGTATTAGAATTTTATTTATTTTAGAGAATTTGTATTCCTTCTCAGGGAAAAGTATTACATACATAATTCACAGGTAAAAAACAAATAAGGAAACTTAAAATCATATATTAGAATCTTTGTTGTTGACATCCCTTTGGCTATTTAATATGGGGGACTTCTCGTTGGCTTTATTAATGTACATGGGCCTGGCTACCATCACCATTGTGATGGCTCTTCTCTCCTCATTTCAACTCTGATGTATTTGCTTAACTCTTCCTTTAAATTCTTACTCATCTGTTATGCAGAGAATTCCAGCTCTTACTTGTCCCTACTTCTAAACTTAGTTCCAGGCCTAACTTTTTCTATGGAATGACCTTCACGTTTAGTTAAATGAATGTCTGTTTGCTGAGTTCATAATCCTTGCAAGAAGGTTATGCTCTGAAATATCTTTTTCTGTCTAAATTGCCATAACATTTTGGACTATGTGTTCATGTGGCATATTCCATAGGAATTACCTTGGTGAGCTGTCTGTACAATGTTGGTGAGTCTGAGTTAAGGTCTTCTGTTAAGGAGAGGACTTCACTGATATAATATAATCTTGTACAAAGTTAATATTTTAGTCTTCCTGAAGGCATCTAAGAGCAACTCAAAAAGGACATTGTACTTGAGGGACACAGCTTAAAAAAGACAGTAAAATTTCAACTTTAGTGATAAGTGCTTTAAAGAATAACAATATAATGGTGTGTCAGAACATCACTGGGAGAACTTTCATCATTTACTTAATATCATTGCCCCAAAGTATGCAAATTTCTGTCATTGGCTTTTACATGGATGGATGCCTACATCTTTTAAAGTCACTCATCAAGTGTTGATATTTATATTTGAACTCTTCTCAATTAAGAAATATGCAATTATTGGACCATGGCTTCCTGGATTTAGTGTATGAAAAAGTAATGTTTACCAGTTTACCAGTTAAACCTTCATGAATTATTTCCAGCCATAATCTTTAAAAACTTTTTTTCTGCATGTGAAAATCCTGTAACATAAACTTAAAGAAGTGTAATGATGTAACCTTTTAAAGAACAAGTTATATAAGAGATGAGGCATTGAAAATGTTTCCAACTTGAAGAATGAATACCTAAAGAGGTAGACATAAATGCAGATTGTCAAGTTGCAAATAAATCTAAAGAGATAGAGGAAACTTTTAGGGCGCCCGGGTGGCTCAGTTGGTTAGGCGACTGCCTTCGGCTCAGGTCATGATCCTGGAGTCCCGGGATCGAGTCCCACATCAGGATCCCTGCTCGGCAGGGAGTCTGCTTCTCCCTCTGACCCTCCTCTCTCTCATGCTCTCTGTCTCTCATTCTCTCTCTCTCAAATAAATAAATAAAATCTTTAAAAAAAAAAAAGAGATAGCGGAAACTTTTAATAAAAATCTTTATACAGAGAGGTACATCATTAACATTTCATTTCAGAGATGTTACTCTAGTTATTTCCAGAATCATAACTAAGAAAAATTATAAACCACATAATCATAATAAAAATCACATTTTCTGCAGATTAGCAGTAACTGTATTAAAACATACATGACAAATTTTATTTGTTTTCAAAATACTTTATAAATGCTGTTTAAATAAAATGTAATTAGCTCTCTGTGGCATTTAATATTCTGACTAATCAATGCCGCTTTTTTCTTTTTTGCATCAAGATGGATTAACAGTAAACCAAGATAAGCTCTTCTTTCTTTACAAATGTTAAAATGATTCCAAACCTAAATAAGTAATAAAAATAAATAGATGTAATTAATGTGTTATACTTTGAACCTTTAAATTTTAATTTTTGGAATTAGAGTCGTCCATTTATACCACCATTATCCTATCCTAAATATAAACTGAAATTGACTCTGTCTGCTGAACTCAGTTTTCTTGTTCTTTTTATAATAATATACAAACTTGACTGTAAAAAATATCTTCTTTTTATAATAATGTTATCTGTGTTAAGTGGTCTAGGTGACAGACATAAAGTTACTTAATTGCTATGAAATGGCAGGAATGTTAGCACCAGTAGTAGTACTAACAGTGGAAGTAGTAGTGGTCATGTAATAAGCATTTGTATAACACTTTTAGTTTTATAATACACTGACATAGTCCTTATGACATTTAATAGTCAAAGCATTATCATTACCTGCGTTTTACAGATGATTGTTTAGATACTCAAAGAGTTTGCTTTTCCACCAAGTTTACTTGGTAGTACTCCCACCTAAGTTTCCAGCCTTCAGACTTGCATTTCCCTTGTTACGCTACATGTTGTAATAGAGTGGTAAGCAAATTTATTTATTTATTTATTTATTTATTTATTTATTTATTTATTTTTTAATGAAGTCAGTTTTTTATTATTATTTTCAATTAGCCAGCATATAGTAGTACATCATTAGTTAAGCAAATTTAATAGTCTTGATTTTACTCCATGAAGAAGCTGAAATCTTCAGAAGTAAGTGATACATTCACAAAATATTCATTTATTCTGCACACATTGTGTGTGGGCAACTTGCTAGTTGCTGCAAGGGAACCAAGAATATATGAGCTAAAGTTTCATAATGAACATTCTAAATATTTTCACATAACAGACACCTATTTTTTTTTAAAAGATTTTATTTATTTATATGAGAGAGAGAGAATGAGAGAGAGCACATGAGAGGGGCTAGGGTCAGAGGGAGAAGCAGATTCCCTGCCGAGCAGGGAGCCCGATGCGGGCCTCAATCCAGAGATTCCAGGATCATGACCTGAGCCGAAGGCAGTCGCCTAACCAACTGAGGCACCCAGGCGCCCAACAGACACCTATTTTTAAGTGAAATAGTCCTTTCCTAAAAAAACAAACAAAAACACAAAAGAATTACTAAAATGTTTCTTGATATTTATGCAGAACTAAGAAAATCATGAATATTTTAAAACTTCTTTTATGCTCTTTTTGAATTAGGATCACTGTATATTTGTTACACATCATAAATGTACTAAATGGGCAGAGTTAAAACGACTTTCTAAGTGTCTGTGTGAGGAACTAGTGTCTGTGGAAGTACTAGGAAGAATGAACACTCCACGTTCTTGCTACTTAATAATGTGGTTCAGGGACAACAGCATCAACAGTAACTGAGGGCTAGATAAAAATGCAGACTCTCAGACCCTACTCCAGACTTTGTGAACCAGAATTTGTACTGTAACAAGATCCCAAAGTCATTCTTATGTTCATTATACACTAGTCCATATAGGTAAGGAGGGGGTAGATCAAGGATTGTTTGGAAATAGTATGGTATAAAACCACACTGGAAATAAAAAAAAAAAGCAGGTTTTGAGAGCTCCATATATCAGCAAGGAGCTATATGATGTTTGGCAAAGAACATAATAAAATGAAACTTAGCAGCCTCATCTCTAAAACAAAATGATTAGGCTAGTTGTTCCTAGCTTGTTTCCATTTTCTTATCTGCATCTATTTTTCTAAATTAGCTGATACATAATAATTGTTTAATAACAGCTTCCCCCCTCATCTGTGGGGATTACATTTCAGGACCCCCAATGGATGCCTGAAACCACAGATAGTACCAAACCCTATATATTCTATGGTTTTTCCAATATATACATACCCCCTGATAAAGTTTAATTTATAACTTAAGCACAGTAAGAGTTTAACAGCAACAACTAATAAAAAATAGCACAATTATAATAATATGCTGTAATTAAAGTTATATAAATGTGGTCTCTCTCTCAAAATGTCTTATTGTGTTGTACTCACCCTTCTTTTTGTGATGATGTGAGATGATAAAATGCCTGCTCAATGAAATGGAGTGAGGTGAATGATGTTAAGACAGGCATTGTGACATAACATCAGGCTATTGACCTTCTGGCGATATGTCAGAAGGAGGATCATCTGCTCCTAGACTGTGGTTGACCAAAGGTGACTGAAACTGTGGAAAGCAAAACTGCAGCTAAAGGCAGGGGTGGGGAAACTGCTGTAATATTTGTGTGCATTTAAGCAATTTATAAGATAATTAGCGCTTCGGTAGTCCTAAATGTGGTATACTTTACTTCCCTTTGGGTCAGAGCATCTGTTAAATGTTTGCAAATACAGGCCCTGCATTTTAGATTTGGCGTTCCATTGGTAATAGTTCTTTTAACAGTCTCAGTAGGCTCTTTATTTGCATTCTTTTTTTCCACAGGCCAGGGGTTAATAGCTAATACCAGACCTCTGTCCAAATATGCTCCTCAAATTTAGTCATCACCTAGAAATTTTGAAGCATGAGCTTCAGCACTTTGCATATCCTCATATCCCTTAGCTTCTGCCCATTTATACAAGGAGCCTGGGCAGTGAGACGGGGAGATGACTCTAAGCTCTATTTTAGAGGTGAGGCTTCATGTTGATGTTATTTACTTTCTTAAGCAGGCAGTGCCGTGAAGGACACGTTTGAGGAAGCCAGTAGGAAGTACCTGGGAAACGCCAGGTGAGGTTTCCTTTTCTTACTTTACTGGCTATACAGCTTTAGCTGCTGTACTTTTTATTACTGTGACTTGACTTACACTAACTTTAATCTGGGGCAGATAATTCTCATTGCAAACCTCAAAATTATCTGATATTCAGTCTAGCTAAATAGTTGGTTCTCTGAACAAGACGATGTTTTCTTTTCCTCTTGGTTTCAGATGGGACAGCTGGGCTATCGCTTGTCATTTTCTAGTAGGTCTTTATGGAGGTTTTTAAATTCACCAAACTCTTTAAATAATTAAGCCTCTAAACTCTTTCCTTCCTAGGTGCATTTTCTAAAAATTTTTATACCACAGGTGGCAGTTTGACATCTTGATATTCTATTTTATATGCCAGGCTAATTTTGCAGTAAAGGATTAGATGGATTCCTTCCTGCTCAGCACTGAACCTTCTAACTAGAGTTAAGTATTCCTGTAAGAGAAGTTTGAGAGGATATTGCATGGGCAAACAAGAAAAGGCTGTGCAATATGTATATAGACATATATATCTCTCATATAACAAGATAGTGTTCCTAAAAATTAAAAAAAAAAATTGCTGAAGTCACACTCAGTAGAAAGGCTAAAATATCTATTAATTATCCAGAAGAGAAATAATAAATTTGAGAAAATATACCAGCATACAGAGGAGGGACAAAGACATAGAAAAGGAGAATGGAGGTAGGGGACATGAATATAGAGGCTCCAATATTAGACTAGTAAGAATTTCAAAAGGACAGAATAAAGCCATTGGGGAGACTAAATATAAGAGAATTTTCCAATTTTTAGAAGAGCCAATCTATGGAAAAGAGCAACCCAAGAAACTAAATAGCAATGACTTGAAAGGAGGGAAAAAACCTCACACACATACAATCATACTCACCCCCCCCCCCACCCACACATACCTTAGCCATATAATAGTGACATTTCAGACTTCCAAGGATTCAGTGAAAATCCAAATGCTTCCAGAAAAAAAGAGCTTTATTTCTAAATAGAGGAGTGACTTTATTTAGAAGTCTATTTAGAACTCATTTCAGTAATATTGAATAGTAGGAGATAATAAAGCTAGGACTTCAAATTTTAGAAAAATTATTTAAAGATGCACTCTACCAAAATAATTTGAGAAAAATAAATGATTGGGCTAAAGGAATTAGTGTAAGTTATTCAAGAAAATAATACATAAAATTCCAAGATAACAGCAAATGCAACAAACTTTTGGTCTAACTCATAATGTGAAGTCTGAGGTTTTTGAGTAAAGTTAGGAAACTCTACACAAATTTCAGGAATAGGCCCTAGAAATTCTTGATGAGTTGCAGACATGTGTTTCCTACTAATAAGAAAAATGAAAATCAGTTTGTATTCTGGGAAAGATAAAGTTCTGAAAAATGTTCCTGAAGTGAAGCAAGTAAGTATGTGGCATGCTTTTAGAAAAATAAAGCAATTACGTATTGATTAGATGATTCAGGAGGGACAATACATACTATAATTCATGTAAAATATCTTAACAGTTTTAATAGGTAAGGTCTCTAATCATTCCTTCATAATGTGGTGGTGTCTCTTCCTCTAAAAGTATACTGTTTTTATAGGATATTTTAATTATAATACAATACTTATCTTACAGTTTCTCTAGAATTTTTGTATTTTTATTAAAAATAACTTATTTTTTATACAATTGAGATGCCTTATAATTTTTTATGTATACTTTATCTTATTTTTGCCGAAAAATAAAGCTATGGCCATTTACAAAATACATACCTTAAATAAAATCACACACTAGTGACCCCAACCATTTAATATTTTCTCAATTTTCAAATTCAGAAGACAGCTTTAGGAAAGGATTTTTATTACCAAGAAAAATATTTATCTAAGGTTTCATAATTTATCTAATTTCATATATCAGTTGATTTCTGTTTAACTCAGATTAATTAAATTTCCTATATAATACAGATAGGAGGGAAGAGAAAATATGAAACCTATCTATCATCTCTCTGAAATTTAATATATAAAGAATAAACATTTTCAAAATACATACAAACTCATTTGGGGCAAAAACCAATAAAGTAAAAAATAAACTATTTTGAAATCTTACCAATAAAAGGTAATGATGATTTAATTTTTAATTAAATTTAATTTTTCTTTGTACTACAGCATAACCTATAAGAAGGGAAAACTGAATTCTCCAAGCTAAAGTTAGGGTAGGTAAAGATGGAGATAGCTGGAGGAAAAACAGTCTTAAAATCCCAAGTTTCTACCAAACATCTCCTCTTAATCATTCTCTTCTTTGAAAAAAGAACAATCAGGATTGCTGTGGAAAAAAAACAGTTGTAAGGCAAAAGCAGGTGGCAGGTGATGGATCCCTCCCCAAAGCTACTTTTTACAGTTCCTTCAAGGCAGAGACTCAGGGAGAGGAGCCCTCTCACAAACTTGGATCTGACAGGGCACAGAAATTTAAAGATTCAAACCTATGACAATCACTTTGAACACAGATATTAGGTCATGGAATTGGAGGAAGACCAAAACTTGCTAAGATATTTATGGATTTCTATATTGCCAAAGCAACCCTAAAGCTGACTGATGATCATCTCAAGAGTTCAATCCTTAAGGTGAATTCTGTGTCACTAAACTCCACCTAAGAGGAAGAGGACTGTCAGAGCTCTTGAGTCCCCATCTTTGGTGTGGCCGTAGATGTCAGGGCCCATGGAGGTTAATGGGAAGGAGGGATCACTTCAGAAAGCAGAATTCCAAGCAGGTTCTGTTGTTTGTCTGTAGTATCCATTCTACCTCACTTCCTACTTCTTAATGACTACTGTTGAATATTCCCAATATTGGTGAGGTATTCATCCCTCCTCTCTCTGGCTAAGTGCCACAACCTATTTTGTTTTCAACTCCAGGGGTTCCACGTTGAATATGTAAGTCTATTTTAGTAATCCCAGCTTTCTTGCCAGAAATTCATTTAGGAACAGACAATGATTTGATTCTGGTTGATGAGATGAGAGACGAAGTTCACTGGTGTGCTTTTGGAAGAATGTAATAATTCTCAAGAAGGAGACAGAAGAGAAAATGTGTGTCTTGACTGTCTCTGAATGTTTTCATGTGTGCCCAGATGAGATGCTAAGAATATATAACATGAAATCATCTGGCTACTAAAATGATGATAAGCCAAGACAGGGAGAAAGCCAGAGCCAATTCATAGGTTTACCCCTCTGGATTTAATGCTCTATGAAATATTATCTCATTTGTTAACCAGGAAAGTTGGATTTTCTTTTGCTTGCCGCTTTAAAAAATATCGTAACTGAGCCTTCTCAAAGCACATACAGGACTGTATAGACACAGTTGAAATTTCTTTGTCGTGTGGTAAGGGTTCGAAGTAACTTACTGTGGATATTCTCTTACCCAAATCACTAAATGAAAAAATCTGGTTCTTAAAAATTGTAGGTCTGAATCAGCAGAACATCTCGAAACTTGTAATTAATAGAAGACTTTTTGAGATAAATTTTAGTATGCATTTGATGTATGCATCAAGAAAGGGTGAAGAGAAATAGAGAAGGAGGGAGAATCAAATAGAAGAAAAAAGAAGGAAATGAAAGAGAAAGACAGTTGTGTTTACTGCACAATGTTCCTTAAAATCTAAATCACTTTACCCAATGAGCAAGGTGGAACACATTATATTTAAACCTTATAAACACTTTTATCACTTTGTATAATATGCATTACCAGATGCCAAATATGTTGTGAATTTTAAGTGGTAACATTTGAAAGAATGAAAGGTTAGTCGGTTATTCTGCACTGAAATGCTGGATTAAATGAAATTTAAAAAGTCAAGATTAAGGGAGATTCCAAAATAGAGAGGTCGAGTGACGTACCACCAGGATAACTTTAGGATTCAGAGAAGCTGATATGAATTTAAAAAAATGAACTTTTTTTTTTTCTTAAAAAACATCTTTTGATCCCAAATCACTTCTGGCCACATATCATAGTCAAACTGATGGTTGAGTTATATCATGTTAACAGGATGGCTTTTTCATTAAACATAATCTTCTCATGAAATTTAAACAAAATCTAAATTTAATTATAAAATACAAAAATGTACAACCTTTTAAAAGGACAGGAGTACTACATAAGTTCACAATTAAAATAATTAAAGCAACATTGGGCTGTTTGAAGCTGATGAACTATATCTCCTGCAAATGCTATCTGATCATTCAGGAAGAAGGAAAATCCTCATATGGTCCTGACAACACATGGAATTTTGATGTGTCAGTTTGCTGGATAGTTACCTATTGCATTGCAGCAACAAGAAAACAAACAAACTAGAGTTCTTGGCATACTAACTTCATAAAATGTTCAGTATTTAAAATTCGGGAGCAAATCTGTTTGTAGTTGTGTGTATGTGTGTGTTTCTAGAATTTTTAATACAAAAGCATGAGTAACACTGTCTTCCAGTCAAAATTCTTAGTGTTTATGATCAGGAAAAAATTTACTCTAGGTTATAATGAAGTCCAGTGTGCTTGAAAGTAAAGCTCTAACTAGTCCTTATTTATTTGAAATCTACTGCTTGATTTAATAAATGTACTATTAATTAGAGCAAAAAAATGATTAGTGCCTTTTTATTATCAGGCCATAACTATTCTCTTTCAAAATTGTAAGTAAATGCCAACCAAGTTTAGTTTTTTCACACTCATTTAATTTTCCATTTTTCTACTTGGTATCTAAGTAATATAATGCTAATGGTACCACAGTCTCCGCCTGCTATCCGTCTATCTCTTTCAAGAGCACAGCCTGCTTTGAGGGTACCTAAGAATTTATCTTATTGGAGGGCCATTAACAGAGAACAAATTCAAATCCCATTAATGGTCTTGCTCAATTAGTGGCAGATGTTTCAGAATTCATGGCACACTGCCCTCAGTTAAATGGAAGCTACTATATTTCAAGTTCAACTGGAGTTGAGCAGGAACTAAAAATTGTGCAATACCTTCATGATTATGAGCCAAGAAGGAATTCTTCAATCATAATATTATTATAAAACTGTTCTTAAACACCTTTAATCTTAAATCATATTGTATACCAACTATATATTATATTAGCAAAATTATAAATTTGCAATTTTTTCTAAGTCAAAATAATTTCCTAATATCAGAAATCCTAAAATGTTTTAAGATTCTTAACATAAAAACAAAATCAAATTCAATTACTATTATAAAGGATTGATTTATTACTCATCTATCTCAGACGAGTGTTAAAAATGGGCTACCATCATTATTTGCTTCTTTAATAATGTTGATTTTAATAACATCTAACAGTTATTAAGTCCTTACTATTTTCTAGGTCCTGAGCTAAATATGTTGACTTCACTTATCCTCATAACAGCACCAACTTCCCTATTAATCTTCCTTAGATTACAAAGGTGGAATCTGGAAAGGAATTTATAAGAATAAGAAAAGTATTCAAAACACTCAGTGAATGGCAGAGCCTATTTCAAACCCAGATCTAACTAATTTCTGAATTCATGTTCTTACTGATCCTGGCATAACATTTCTTTCTCCACTTCACAGCTAGATGTTTCAGCAACTGTCTAAAATGATTTCTACTGTAAATCTATAAACTGCTATCAGATTATCACAAAGATGTATTTATTGTCAGTTTCTCCGAAACTTTTACCAGCTTCTCCGTAGCTACTAGTTTACATAAAATGATCATCCATACGTCCACCTGCCTTTGTATTGCCCCCAAACTCCTGCCTCACAACTCCCATAACCCTCATTTCTTCCTCCACCTGCCTCAATTCTTCCTCTACCTCCCTAAGCAGTGTTCATGCTTTCCCCCCTGCTCTGACTCCCTCTCCAGTATTCTAGCCTTTGAAATTGTGCCCCCTTCAAGGCCTTGTACAAATATGGCATCAATCCCATGAAATCTTTTTTTTTTAATTCAACTCTTTTTTTTATTTTATTCTTATGTTAATCCCCATACATTACATCATTAGTTTTAGATGAAGTGTTCCATGATTCATTGTTTGCGTATAACACCCAGTGCTCCATGTAGAACATGACCTCTTTAATACCCATCACCAGGCTAACCCATCCCCCCACCCTCCTCCCCTCTAGAACCCTGTTTGTTTTTCAGAGTCCATCGTCTCTCATGGTTCGTCTACCCCTCCGATTTCCCCTGCTTCATTCTTCCCCTCCCGCTACCTTCTTCTTCTTTTTTTTTTCTTAACATATATTGCATTATTTGTTTCAGAGGTACAGATCTGAGATTCAACAGTCTTGCACAATTCACAGCGCTTACCAGAGCACATACCCTCCCCAGTGTCTATCACCCAGTCACCCCATCCCTCCCACCCCACCCCCCACTCCAACAACACTCAGTTTGTTTCCTGCGATTAAGAATTCCTCATATCAGTGAGATCATATGATACATGTCTTTCTCTGTTTGACTTATTTCACTCAACATAATACCCTCCAGTTCCATCCACGTTGTTGCAAATGGCAAGATCTCATTCCTTTTGATGGCTGCATAATATTCCATTGTATATATATACCACCTCTTCTTTATCCATCCATCAGTCGATGGACATCTTGGCTCTTTCCACAGTTGGGCTATTGTGGACATTGCTGCTATAAACATCGGGGTGCACGTACCCCTTCGGATCCCTACTCTTGTATCTTTGGGGTAAATACCCAGTAGTGCAATTGCTAGAATCCCATGAAATCTTTTCCAACAGCCACCCCTCTCTATCCTTCAACCTCTTCCAGTTTCTAAGAATCTTACATGTACCGCTTCTCTTTGACTTTCTAACCACTGCCCTGTTGAAACCACTATGCCTGTGTATCTGTTGAGTAACATGATGCCTTATCAATAAGTTAAATACACTTCGGAACTGTGCCCCCGTATGTCTCTATGCTGATATATATTTTTTAACTTATTTTGAGGTCTATAGAATAAACAGTTAAAAAAATAAAAAATAATTTGGTAGCACACATTGTCCTGTAATAGTTTTTACATTGTTTACAGGTTGATTTAATTTTTGTTTAGTACTTTTACAAATCAGAGTTAGCACTACCAATAATTGCATGTGCACCAGGATCCAGTGCTTAAAAAAATTTTTGTTTTGGGAGATGAGGAGAAAAAGTTTTAAACCGAAGGTTGACCTTCAGTTTACATTAACTAGAGTGGCCTTATGATTTGTTTTCCAAACTGGGACAGTTTGGAGAGATAATAGGGTAACTATGATTTAGGACAGTCTTGGGAAATCCTGATTTCATTAACTAGCTAGATGATCTTAGGAAGTCATTTAATCTCTTTGAATTCAGTTTCCTCATCCACAGATGACAAGTTTGGAGTAAACAGTTGAGATTTCTTCTATCTCTAAAATTTGTGAATGGATAAAATATGTATTATGCCATAAAATGTATGGCAGTATTGCAAATTCAGTATATTGTTAATACTTTACCACGTGTTTTGCATTTTGGATTTCAAATTCAGGGAAATGGGAATGCAGGAAATGTAGTGACAAAGAACCCTTCTGGTAAAATGATAAAATTTAGAAAACTATTAGTTGGAGTTAAGGATGAGATACTTTTCAGCTTAGCTTGAAAAGAGTTCAGTAGCAATAAAAATGGAATAGTTAGTAACACAAAATAGATTAATACAGATATTGAATATAATCTTCAGGTTTCAAAGAGGAGTTGTGTGGGAGAGGCTTTTGAAAAGTCTAGAACTCTGATAGATAAGACATGGGAACTGCTCTGGGAATATGTGTATGGCAGTGTGCACGAGAAAATGGTATACATCTGTTTGGGAAAGGATAAATTGCATTAAATATTTTAGATCTTTCTGGATAACGAATTTCAAGCATTCTAGTAAAATAAATTTTAAAAATGTGTTTGATCCAATTTAAATATTAGTATTTGATTTAATTTTGATTTTTTTGTTGTTGTTTTCATGTAGAAACTAAAAAGCCCCCCCTAAAGTGATTTTAGAGGTGTGTGGTCTGTTTTTATACTGTATACTCTAATGTCTAGAAGTTGCCTGCTATTCTGAAGTCACCTGGAGATTATCTCAGCATCTTTATGTAACATTTTTCTATAGTCATCCTGTTACCTAATCCCAAATGCTAGGAAATAGCCTGACCAGATGCAGATAAAAATATTACATTCTGTTTTAATGCCACTATTTGAATTTCAAAAAAGAGGAAATGATCCTTAATTGTAGATTCAGTTGTTATTTGCAGGTGCAAAAGGGAACTTTGGCTGCCTCATTTAGTAACCTGTTCCAAGAGTTCAAAGGTGAATTAAGAGAGTAGTACAGTTTAATAATGCCCAATTTAACTAGGTGTTGCCTAGAGAAGTTTATGAGTTCATTAGGGAAGGGGCAGTACATTACAATAGCAAAAGGAACTTCTATTAACTAGTCACACAACATCAGAAAGGTGTAAACCCGTTTTTCTTTTGAAAGATATCCCTGCTTAATTTTTTAATCTATTGCCAAGAAACTGATTAAAGTTTGTTGTTATTGATGGTTTGGGTTTGGAAGACTTAGATGTGTCTGAAACTTGCCTACTCCACATTTCCACTTAAATAATTTAACTTCTGCAGAGTGATATATTTTATTACTGTGGGAAGAAAAAGAAACTTAGAGATTAAATGAATATATTTCTTGGTTCCCTACACTAGCTGATTTTGAGGTTATTTCTTCCTTCAGCTGTTATACCAGGAAAAAAAGCAATAAAAAGGTTATATGGTGCATTTCCACGATTGACTATAAGCTGGGTTAAATCCTTAAACAGTAGAAGTGTTTTCTTGTCAAATTCTTTACTGTGATATTTTGTTGAACATTCCTTTACATTTTAAAAGTCTGATATAAATTAGAAGATAATCTTTTAGATGGAGAACACAATTTTTCTCCTTAAATAAAATTGTCTTATACTTAGTGAAGTTATCATGCTACATCTAGATATAATAGTATTGATTTAGATGTAAGTTCTTCCTTTTTCATGTGTTGTGAACTGATTATATATATGTGGAATTTATATTTTTATCCAAAGGTATGTTTCAAGTACAGCAATCAGAATTAAATGCTGGTATGCCGCTCTGTGTTTACATAGGAGTTTTCTACAACCAGAGTTTACCTTCTTGTTTATCATCTTTATAAAATGTAGTGATGCCATCTTACTTAAAAGCAGAAACAAGGCTTAGGCAAACCTTTTTTTGTTTTTAATAATTTGTGAGGTTTTAAAAAATTCTATAGTTTTTGGGAAAATTTAAAAATTAAATAGCTAGACAGAAAAGTCAACACCAGAATTGGAAGGTCGAAATCCATATATCTCTTGTACACTTGCTATGCTAGATTAGGATATACATATCTCCTATTCATAGGATACACACATTGCACACACACACATATACACACACATCAGGTCCTGTTAATTTGCATTTGGCTTCTGAGATCTTTTTGAGTATTCACACATATATCTCAATATTTTATTTCCTTATAATTACGTAACTAATGGAAACACCATGGGTTCCCATAGGCAAGAACACCCAAATACACATCAACTGTAATAGGTTATGGGAGAGTTATCTACATAACTTGAGTTTCCACTATATAATGAGGCAGTGGTAATTATTTTATAATAATAAAAATGACAATTTATTAATCATATATGCTTCACTAGACATTCTACCAGACACTTTACTATATTTTCATGTTTATTCCTCGTAGCAATCATGAGATAAGCACTACTATTCTCTTTATTTTACAGATGAGAAAACTAAGACTTACAGAATTTAGATAATTTGCCCAAGATCATCGAGTGAGAAAACAACATGGTTGGAGCTATAATTTTGGTATACTTGACCTAGACTTTTAAAAAAATTATTGAAGTATAATTGACATACAATATTATATTAGTTTCAGGTGTACATTGTATTGATTCAACAATCTATATATTACTCAGTGCTCACCACAGTAAATATACTCACCATCTATCACCATATATTATTACAGTATCACTGACTACATTCCCTATGCTGTACTTTTCACCTCTGTGACTATTTATTTTATAATTGAAAGTTTGTACCTCTTAATCCCCTTCATCTATTTTGTCCATCCCCCGGCTACCTCCCCTGTGGCAACCACCAGTTTGTTCTCTGTATTTAAGTCTGTTTGTTTTGTTTTTAGATTCCACATATTAGTGAAATCATATGGTATTTGTCTGTGACAACATGGATGGATCTAGTATTACGCTAAGTGACCAAGATTTTTTTTAAACTCTCTTATCAAAAATATAAAAACTGTTTTAACCCTTTTGCATAATTTTTTTCCTGATTACAGTGAGTTCTTTAAAAGTCTTGTTATATTTCTTAATACCCAGAAACCTGGATACAATCAATAATCATATATTATGGTTGGTTAATTAAAAATTGAGAAGTTTTCACTGCAGTTTTTTATAATATAAACAAACTTTTATTCTAATCTAATTGCTTTCATAACCAATCCTTCAACTGGTGTGAAAAGATAAATACATAAAAGTTTGCTTTTTCAAACAATATGCTAAAATACAAATTGCACACTTTAGGTAAATCCATCATCCTAAAGAAGTAGTAAAAATAATGTAGAATAATTTTGTGTAAGACTTGAATCACAGACATGTACCTCTGAAACAAATAATACATTATATGTTAAAAAAAAAAAGCAGGAAGGGAAAAATGAAGGAGGGGGAGACAAACCATGAGAGACTATGGACTCTTAAGAAACAAACTGAGGGTTTTAGAGGGGAGTGGGGTAGGGGGATGGGTAAGCCTGGTGATGGGTATTAAAGAGGGCAAGTACTGAATGGAGCACTGGGTGTTATACGCAAACAATGAATCATGGAACACTACATCAAAAACTAATGATGTAATGTATGGTGATTAACATAACATAAAAAAGAATAATTTTTAAAATTTAATGATTTTTAATGATTTTTGTTTCTTATACACATTCAATACTGTGGCTAGTTATAGGAGTTAAAATATTCTATTAGGTACAAGGGGGTTTGTAAACATATTGTTTATATTAAACGTCTGCTGTTTGGCACTGCTGGTCAATATAAACATCTGGATTTTACCTCAAATGCTTAAAATTGTTGACATAGCAATTTTTGATAGTATTATAAGTGAGGAAGCATATAAAAGCAATGAGCTTGGTAGGAAATAGAAGAAGGGTTTAGCAGTAGAAGTTAGGAAAAATGAGCACAAATTGAGAAAAGAGGTGCAGAGATGTGGGTCAGAGAGAAGAGGTCAGGAAGATGAAGAGAAAAGTCTTGGAAGGTATGTAGAGGATGACTGGAAACAGATGTTGGCAACAGTCAAGGGAGAGGCAGAGAAAGGAGATCATAATTCTGAAGGTTATTTATCTTTTAAAGATAGAGAAACAGAAATCAAATGTCCTTCTGTATCCAGAGAGAAAGACTGAAAGGATATTTTCTTATCCACCTTTGAAGAGAACAATCATGAGGTCAAACCTAGTGTGTGTGGTACACTGGGCCAGGCCACTGTTCTTAACAAAAATGGAGTTAATTTTAATACCTTCTGAAAAGAGTTGTTGTAGAGCAGTAAAAGAGTTAATTCATACAGCAAGAACTGTGTAAATGCAGTCTATTATTAATTTCACTTAATTTCACTATTATTAATTTCATTTTGATACTACTTCATTTGCCATTCCCCAGTTTTCTATGAATAGAAATATTTGGGTAATAGAGGGATAGAAAAATAGTAAAAGAGTAATGGAATCATCTTGACTTGAGATATTTGTGATATCAAAGGTCTAGATAGAAATTTTCATTTTTTTGTTTATACTTTCACAATGTAATGTCTTAGGAAAAATATATAACAAAATTCCTTTTGTAGTATCACAGATAATGCTTTCAAGAGAAAATATTGCAGGATCGTCTCTTATAGGAAGAATTTTAAAATTTGTATATTTTAAAACAAGATGTTAACTTGGTAAATAAGTGAATCAAAAGTTAATTTATATTTTCTGGGGCGCCTGGGTGGCTCAGTCGTTAAGCGTCTGCCTTCGGCTCAGGTCATGATCCCAGGGTCCTGGGATCGAGCCCAGCATCGGGCTCCCTGCTCGGCCAGGAGCCTGCTTCTCCCTCTCCCACTCCCCCTGCTTGTGTTCCCTCTCTAGCTGTCTCTCTCTGTCAAATGAATAAATAAAATCTTTAAAAAAATTTTTAAAAAAAAGTTAATTTATATTTTCTTATAATGAGTTTGTTTTTCTCTGGGATTATTTGAAGAAATACTGAAAAAAGAGCAGCACTGGAGCTCAGACAAAAATCTTTTAATCATAAAATCAAGGGCATAGAAGAATTAGGTTCCTCTTTTAAAGGAGAACCTTTTTAAAAATGATCTAAACTAGTGAAAATTTAGGTGAAGACATTAATAGTAGTTTATTTCAAAAAGTTCTATAAGCTCATTTTCCAATAAGGAAAAGGTTATGCAATGCTTATATGCAGTAGAGCACTAAATGTTTCCTGTCATCATGACTATATTTTGATTTGCTGTCATGATGAGAAAACTAATCTCTTGAATTTGGAAAAGGTTAAATTGCTAGGTATTTGCCAAATATGATATTTTAAAATATCCTATTTCATTCTTATCTTAAAATGGTTAGCATTAGGCTATGGTCAAATACATGAATATATAGAAATGTTATGTATATGCGTTAACTAGTTTAATGCATTTGGAACAAAATCTGCATTACTGAAATCTAATCATTTTAGATTCAGACAGCAGAGGGTGTTCTGTTAAGTGAAAACCACAAATCAAGCAATATGAAGGCAATGTATAACCTACCAAATTATCCATTGGAGGCTATGTCCTTGATTTTGTATAAGCAAAATATCTTGAATTAGACATGCAAGGTAATCAACAGGTCTCTTAATGTGTCATGGCTTTCCATAAGGTCCTTTCCTTTGTTTGCACAGCTGCTTTCTAGAGACCTGTATATCACATTTCTCTTATGATATTGTCACTGCTGTTTTAAACCTAGTGACTATTTCCAGGAAGAGAGTTGCTTGCACAAAGTTTGATCTTATGAAAACTTGACCCATTGTTTCATTATCGTTGACAGTTTGAATTTTTTATATAGTCAAGATGTTTGGATTGTCTAATATAATATTAAAGTGTGCTTACATTAAAAAAGAAGAAATGTTTATGTAAATTTTAGCCCAGAGAATATAGTGTATTCTAACATGTAGTCCCATTTAATCATTTTGTTAGAAATATAATGTTATAGGGCAATTGATTTACAGATGATTTATTGGCTTTGAAGAGATATCTCAAAACCTCAATCTCAAAGGCTATATTGGTTTTAAAATAAAATTGATAGGCCAATAACGCCATGAACTTAATACCACATTACACAATTGACTTTTAAAACAGATACCCTTCTAATAAAACACACTGACGTCAATAAACTTTGTATTAGCAACAGTAGCCAATTAGCAAGACACTGTGGTATTTGGTTCCTACCTAGAGTTTACAGTCTGATTATTCATGTTCATCTTAATGGTCTCACTTCTCAGTTGATTCCTTCCCCTGCTCATCAGTCACCCCCAGGATAAGATCTATATTTTTTAGAACTACATACAAGGCCCCTCTTCATCTGCTTCCATCCTCATCTTTCCAGGAGTCATCACCTGCCCCTCTTCCAGTGACCTGTGTTACTGCCACAGTGAATTTCTCACAGTCCCTGAATGTTTTAGGTTCTTTCATATTTTTGTGCCTTTTCTTAAGATGACCTTCCCTTGATTGTCAATGGTGAAATGATCTTTCAAAAATCCAATTCATATGTCTCTTCTTCTTTGAAGCCTTACTGGACATCTGACAGAGAAGTTCACACATCTTTTAAAACCATGACTATGAAAGTATAAAAAACATTCTTGATTTGACAACACACACACACACACACAAACACACATGCTTCTGTTACTTGAAAGTAACATGGAAAGAACATCGAAACTTTTAAATTGTGCTTTTATGTTGAACAACTTGATGATCTTTATAATTAATCAATTTGATATCATAAGACATCCCTTTCTGTTTACTTTAGTGTTCAGCATCTTGTGGATTGGTGTGCATACTAACTTTGTTGGAACTCCTGTTTATGTTCTCACACGTCACGAGTAAAAACGGTTATAAAATATAAATCTTGAATGAAATTATCATATTGGGTGGATCAAAGCCAATATGATAAATTTTTATGGCAAACAATGTAGGGGAAATATTTGCAGTATTTGTGATAAAAGGTAGACATTATAATACATAATGTATTATATATGTATAAATATATTAATTATAATATGTTAAATATATACTATATAAATGTATATAATATAGTATATTGATTATACTATATATAATTATTATATACAAAATATATAATATATAAAGAACGCTTATACTTAATAACACAAAAATGAACACACTGAATCATGGGTAAATAAAGGGACTGAGGACTTAACAAATAGAGAAATATAGATAGCCAAAATTTAGCTGACATTTAA
Source organism: Mirounga leonina (assembly GCF_011800145.1). Lineage (NCBI taxonomy): Eukaryota > Metazoa > Chordata > Mammalia > Carnivora > Phocidae > Mirounga > Mirounga leonina. The sequence continues at coordinate 13,955,830 of NW_023270431.1, forward strand.
AATATAGATATTAAGATAAGTGGTCATGGAGTAGAGGCCAGCAAAGAGAAAAAATATCTTAAATGTTCTGGAGCCAGAGTTTATGGAGTAGCTAAATGTCGCTTATCTATTACTGATGGGAATGTATTTTTTTTTTTTATTTTTACAAATTTACTGGAAGAAAATTTAGCAAAATATTTTAAAGCCTGAAAATATAAAATTTTATCCTAAACTTCTGATTCTAGAAAGTAATCTAAAAGCAGAGATGTACAAAAATATTGGTTAGGATAATGATCTTCAAAGCCTCACTTTTAAATAATGGAAATACAATAATGCACTTATGGGCATCAATTAAAATTATATTTGAGAAGAATATTTAAAGACATGAAAATATCTGTTATTTCACTAACCAAACAAAAAAGAAAATGTTAAGCACCTCATATTTGTACAAAAATGCAGATATATAAAAACATTGGAATGATATACACATAATAACTCTGGATAATGGGATTATGGGTGATTTTTATTTTCTTGACCATATTCTCTTCTAAGTTTTCAATGATAAATATATATTACATTTATAATCAGAATATTTAAATGATTAATTTTCCTGAAATTAAAACCAAAACAATCACAAGCACAAAAATTAATGGATTTTTACAAAGAATATTATGTAAAATGTGTCTAGAAGGGGTGACTTAGCTCTTTACATACCAAGCCCGTGGTTCTTGAACTTGTCTAGGAGAGGAGAATAGAGAGGATAGACAGCATTGACTACAGCTGCATGGTGATGGATAGATTTCTGCAGAACTCATGGGAGGGTTGCTTAAAGTCCACTCCACTAACAACTCCCTGGATTTGGGTGACAACATGATTGCAGGTGAAAAAAGGCAGAATTTTCTCAAAGCTCTTACTTTGAATAGAGAATTGGAGAGCTCTTTCTGGATATGGTAGCCTAGGAATTATACTTATTTTTCTGTGCATTAGAACATAGTCCTTTCATTACTTTTCCTCACAGAGAATGTAAATAGTAGATAGTCTACAAGATTGTCTAGCATGAAAGTAGCTCAAGGTTCTTTTCTAAGAATCATTGAAAGAGCCATATTTTTCGTTTTCATGAAACTTCTGGGTAGAGGCACATTTACAACCAGGAATGCGTATAGATGACTGTGCATGTATATGCAGGTATAATAGCATTCAGAGAATGTAACCCTGGAGTATGAATCTGAGAGATGTCTTGTGGGTTTATATTTGGGAAAAGATGAGAGCTGAACATTTCGTCAGGTCTTCATGTCAAGTACTCATGTCAGGCTGGAGATAAGCCTAGGATTGCAGAGGTTTCTTCTGAATTCTGTGTCCCTGAGCCAGTGCATCTTATGCATTTGGCTCCCAGAAGAGAATTATGCTCTTAGAATGATCAATCCTCACTTTGACTCTAGTACATTGAGAATTAACTCCCAAGAAATTCTCTAAATTCAAATCTTTTGAATTGCAAAAATAATATAGGCCTAAGGGTATTTTGAATGTTGAGTTTGGCAGGCAGGAGATTATTTGGTTTAAATGAACCAAACAGATTAAAACAAATAATGCTAGGCTACTCCAGACTAAAATTAAAAAAAAAAAAAAAATGAGAGATATCTTATATTCTGACTATTAACTCTATGTGACATTGCTGGGAAATTTATATGTACAATAAGAATACTGAATATAAAATGCTAAACCAATCTTCACCAATTTTTAGGCATCTATACATTTATATTTTTATTGTATGGATTTCCTAGAGGCCTCGCCTCTTTGATTTCTTTTGAACTTGGAACATGCACCTATTTCTATTTTGATGGTTTATTGAGAGCACAAAGCATTTACCTCATTGTACTGTCTTTTTTCAGAGGTCTTACATTTGAGATATTAAATGAGGTTGGTTTGTGAGACTCTCTTTGTTTTACATTAGGGTTGTTTTTTGTTTGTTTTGTTTTTGTTTTTGTTTTTTTGGTCTATCGATTTGTAATAATTTTGCTCCTAAATTCTCAACTGAAGATGGGATTCCTGAGATTAGTAGTAGTAGTATTCAATTATATGGGACTACTGCAAGTTGTTGATTCATTCGTCTGCTGATGGACATTGGATTATTGTTGGTTTTGGACTATTAAACTAAACCTGCAATGAACATATTTCTACAAGTCTTTGGGTGTGTGCTTTCTTTTCTCTTGGGTAAATACTAGGAGTGGAGTGGCTGGGTCATATGATGCATGTGATATTTAGCTTTCTAAGAAATGGTCAACCTATTTTCCAAACTTCTTGGGCTATTTTAAATCCCCACCAGCTGTATATCAGAGTTCTCTTTCTTCCACATCAACACTTAGTAGGTGAACTTTAAAAAATTTAGCAGCTCTAATAGGTATTTAGTCATATCTCTCATGGTTTCAGTTTGCATTTCCTAATTACTAATGATGTTGAATATCTTTCCATGTGTTTATTTTCCATTCATATATCATCTTTGGAGAGTTGTCCAAATATTTTGCCCATTTTTTTTATTGGATCACTTGCATTGTTTTTGTGTTTTGAGAGTTATCTATATACTCTTGATAACATGTCCTTTGTCAGATACATGGTTTGCACATATTTTCCCTAAGTTCATAACATCTATTCATTTTCCCAAAAGTATCTTATGAAGAGCAGAAATTTTTAATTTTGGTGAAGTTCACTTTATTAATTTGTTCTTTCATTTGTTGTGCTTTTGGTGTCACATCTAAAAATCTACACCCAATTCAAGTCACAAAGATTTTCTCTTCTATTTTCTTCCAGAATGTTTGTAGATTTAGGTATTATGTTAGATCTATAATGCCATTATCAGTTGATTTTTTATATATAATTTGAGGTATGGGTCAAACTTCATGTTTTTTGGAGATGTATATCCAGTGATTACAGCATCGTTTGAAAGGATTGTTCTCCACTGAATTGCTTTTGCACATTGTAAAAAAAGACCAGCTGTCCATATATGTGTGGGTGTATTTCTGAACTTCCTATTTTGTTCCATTGGTTTACTTGTGTACCTTTATGCCCATAGAGACTATTTTGACTGTTGTTGTTTTTTTTAAAGGATTTATCTATTTATATGAGAGAGGGGGAGAGTAGGGGGAGGGGCAGAGGGAGAGGAAGAGAGAGAATCTTAAGCAGACTCCCTACTGAGTGCAGAGCCCAGGGACTCGGGGCTCTATCTCACGACACTGAGATCATGACCTGAGCCAAATCAAGAGTCAGATGCTTAACCAACTGAGCCACCCAAGTGCCCCAACTATTGTTTTTTAATAAGTCTTGAAGTCAGGTAATGTTGGCCTTCTAATTTTCTTTTTTCAAAGCTGTTTTGTCTATTCTAGCTCCTTTGCATTCCAACTCTTCATCCAGATTTTTCTAATGTTAACATTTTACACAACCATTGTATATTTATCAAAACAAAGACATTAACATTGGTAAAATACTATTAACTAAAGTACAGATTTTAATAGAATTTCACCAATTTTTCCATTAATGTCTTTTTGCTGATCCAGGATCTGATCCAAGATACCACATTGCATTTAGTCATTATGTTTAGATTTTTTCTGATCTGTGACAGCTTTTCTATTGCTCCTTGTTTTTTTTTTGACTGACACTTTTAAGGAGTATTGGTGAAATATTTTATAGAATTTTTCTTAATTTGGGCCTGTCTGACATTTTCTCATGATTAAGATTGGGTTCATGGATTTGGGGGAAAGTATATTATCCTTTTTATATGTTCTTGGATTTGACTTGCTAAAACTTTGTTTGGGATTTATGTATCTATCTAAGGAAATAGGTCTTTAGGTTTGTATGTTTCAATCTAGTAATGCTTTTGTTTGGTTTTGGTATCAAGATAATACTTGATTCATAGGATGAGTTTTGAAGAAATTCTTCCATTTTAATTTTCTAGAAGATTATGTGCAGAATTGGTATTGTTTTTTCCTTAAATGTTTGTTACAATGCACAAATGAAGTCATCAGAGTCTGGTGTTTTCTTTGTGGGAAGGTTTTTTATTTTGTTTTGGGTTTTTTGTTTTGTTTTTTGGGGGAGTGGGGCAGAGGCAGAGGGAGAGAGAGAGAATCCCAAGCAAGCTCCACAACCAGCGTGGAGCCTGACACAGGGCTTGATCTCACGACCCTGAGATCATGACCTGAGCTGAAATCCAGAGTCAGATGCATAACCAACTGAGCCACCCAGGTGCCCCTCTTTGTGGGAAGGTTTTACTCTCTATTTCATAGGTATAAAGATCTGTAGTTAGTTTTTTAAAAAGATTTCGTTTATTTATTTGAGAGAGAGAGCAGAAGCAGGGAGAGAGGCAGAGAGAGAGGGAGAAGCAGACTCCTCTTTCAGTGGGGAGCCTGATGTGGAGGCGATCCCAGGACCCTAAGATCATGATCTGCGCAGAAGGCAGCTAGCTTAACTGATTAACCCACCCAGGCGCCCCCTAGAGATCTGTAGTTTTTAAATTTATTTCTGAGTGAGCTTTGGCAGTGTGTGTCTTTCAAGAAATATGTCTCTTTCATCTGAGTTGTCTAGTATATTGGCATAATATTCATAGTATTACCTTACTTTTCAATATGTATAAAGTTGGTAGTAATATCACCTCTTTCATTCCTGATATTTTTACTTTATTTCTCTCTCTGTGTTTTCTTCCGGACATGTCTGACTAAATGTTTTCAATTTTATTGATCTCAATCAGATTTTGGCGTCCTTGATTTTCTGGTTTGTGTATTATTAATTTCCCTTCTAATCTCTATCATTTTTTTCTACTTCATTTGGCTTAATGTGCTCTTTTTCTCCCGCTTAACAAGCAAATTAATGTCCTTGGTTTGAAAGTTTTCTTCTTTTCTAATATAGTTATTAAATGATACAGATATCTTCCTCCTCCTAAGTTCTGCTTTAGCAGCATCCTACACATTTTTATACATTTTAGTTTTATTTTCATTTATCGAAAAATAATTCCTTTCTTTTTGTCTTCTTTGATCCATGGGTTATATAGAAGTATATTATTTTATACTAAATGTTTGGTTACATTTTCAGATATTTTTGTTACTGATTTATAATTAATTTCATTGTCAAATCCAAGAACATACTATGTATAATTCAAACCCATTTGAATTTATTGAAATTTGTTGTATGGTCTATAAATGTTTTGGTGGATATTCCATGTGCACTTGAAAAGAATGTTTTTGGAGTGAAATGTTCTATGAATATCAATTAGATCAAGTTAATTGATAGTGTCTTTTAAAGCTTAAGTACAAAATCTTACTGATTTCCTGCTTATTTCTATCCATTAATGAAAAACTTACTGTAATTTCCAATTATAATTTTTCTATTATTAGAAATATGTTTTGAAAAAGGAAGTAGAATGAAAGAACAAGGAACATCTGTGCATTGGAAAAAGAATTGAAAGATACAAAAGAAGCAGATACAGTAAACTGTTGGCTTTCTTTGACTACTAGGCATTTGTATTTCTTCTATGTAAAATTTTCAAGTAATTGCTCATTTTTGTAATAGGATGTTTGTATTTTTATTGAAATGTTAGAGCAAATAATATATAAAGTATTTATATTGATCATATAACCTGCTAAATGTTGATATTTAGTAAAATTCTTGATCCATATATATTGACTTAGTAAAGTGATTTCACGGAATTTTCTGAATTTTAATATATTATTGATTCTATCAGGTTTTCTTTAGTCTAAATTGGGGTTTTAATCACACAATATTCATAGAGAGATGATTTAATTTCTGCCTTTTCAATAGTTATATTTCTTTTTTTTTCTATTTTCTTCATTATTACATTGGCCAGATCTTCCCAAACAATGTTAAATTGTGGTAGTGCATATGCTTGTCTATTATCAGCCTGTAATGGGATTAGCTCATATTTCAATATCAACTGAATGATTTCAGTTTACTTTCAGATTGAGGTTTGTTTTCATTAAATAATTAGTTTTTTTCCTAGTAGTTTACTGGGTTTTATGAGGAGTGGATGTTGGATTTTATAAAGTGACATTTTTTTAGCATCTATTAGGATTTATTTTGAATTATGAGCATGGCAAATTATAATGTTTACTAATAAATCGTTACATTGTGCAAATAAGATCAAGTTAGTGATAGTTGATTGTTATTTTATTGTAGTGTTAAATGTTTTATTCTATTTAGTAATTTTACATATGAAATGTATCATTTTATTATTTTTCCTTTAACGTTGAACTATTTTTGTCATGGTTTAGTATCAGAATCATAAACAGCAGTTTCATAGAACAAATTTAGACTATTTCTATATTTATCATATTCTGAAAAGGTTTATATAATAAGTATGTAAATCTCTTCATTTCAAGTTTGAAAGAACTCGTCTATAAGAAGAATTTGGGCACAAAGACTATATGTGGGTTAATTTTTTCTTAAGTGGTATTCATTTTCTTCTGTAGTTATAGCTTCACTCAAATTTCCACCACTTCTTGAGTACTTTTTATATTTATATGCTTTAGTAAAACACATTCTTTGAAATGGGAGCGCCATTTGCTGAGTAAGTCTGAAAGTGGAAAACATTCAGAAATGTTATTTTTCTGTTTCTTGTCTTAAATAGATTTTTGTTAGTTCCATTTGTTTTGAATTTCTTTATTCCTCTACATATGATAGCAGGATTTCCACATTATATTCTTTTTTTTTTTTCAAGTTTTCATTACATCTGTGTGCCAGATCTTGGTTCATCCTTTAATGTTTCACCTTTCAGTGCAGTTTTGTTTCACATGTGTCTTTTCAAATTAACATCAAGTTATGTATTTTTTAACTTTTTATTGAAGTTAAGAAACATACAAAAATACACATTGTGTAAATGTTAGAGCTCAATTATCACAAAATGAGTTCACCCATACAGTCATCTTCCAGGTCAAGAAACAATATTACCACCACCCTAGAAGTTTTTGTTTCCTCCTGATCTCTACCTCCCCAAGTGTATTAGCTTGACTTTTAAGATCATAGTTAGTATGACCTTATTTTGTACTTTCATATGTAGAATTATGAAGTATTTTTTGTGCATATTATTATTTTCACTCAACATTTTGTATGTGAGATTAATCTGTTTAGGTGCATAGTGCTAGACTTTTGTTAGTTTCATTGTTGTTTGGTATTTCATTGAATGAATATATCATAAACTTATTTATATATTCTGCTATTAATTGACAGTTAATTTGAGTTTGGAGCTATTATGAATAATGTTCCACTGAACATCCTAGTGCATGTATTTGGTGCAAATATTCATTCATTACATGCCTATTGGATTATACCTGGGAGTGAAATATAATGTGTGTGTATGTGTAATATACTAATATTAACATAGTCACCAGTTCTTGGCTTTGTCTGTTTTTATTTCATTTAAAAATTTTTTATTTTGCTTTAGTCATATTCTGATAATGTATTATAATATCTCTGTGTTTTAAATATGCATTTCATGGGTTTCTTTGAAGCTGGACTTTTTTCACATATGTGTTAGCATTTGGATATCCTCATTTATGAAGTGCTTGTCCATGTATTTTGCCATGGTTCCAATTGCATTTTTTCTAAGCAACATGCAGAGGTTATATATGTAATATTTCCATGATAATATACATATCCATATTTTTCAGATATTATGTATTGTAAATATGTTTTCACATTCTTTGATTTGCCTTTACTCCTTCTAAATATGGTGTATTTTGATGATTGGGAGTTCTTGGTTTTAATTTATCAATTTTTAATGGTTGCTGCTTTTTATGTTCTGTCTAAGATATCTTCACATACCTCAAGGTCATGAAGTTATTTTATATTACCATCCAGAAGCTTGTTAGGGTGCCAGACAGAACACAGTGGAGTGTACCATTTTCTCCGTCTTTAAAAAATTGGATATTGAATCACATCACAAAAAATCCAGCAATCACAAATAACTTCAGTGCTTATTACTCATGCATACACAGGCAAAATGAAAGAATTCCCTGGGTGAACAGCAGCTGTGTCTCACCAGCAAGAATTTGTTCTTGAATGTCTGAAAGAGGAGATGGAAGAGGGGGAGTGAGGCCATGGGGGGAAAGAGATAGAAGTTAATAATGTATTTGTCTACATGAGATATGCCTACAGTATAAACTGAAATAGTGGCATTGGATAGGAAAAGGTAAATTAAGATGTGGAAGAGGTAAAATCAGCCAGTATTGGTATCTAAATGGTTTTAGAGGTTGAAGCTGTCCAAGATGATTTCAAAGATTCTGAATTAGATAATTAGGCTTTAGGCACTGAGATAGAAGATATAGAAAAAGATTTCTCTAGAAGGAGAAATAACTTTATTGAGTTTTATGTGTTTTGTATTGAATTGTTTTTGGGACTTTGGGATAGAGAAGTCTGATGATTAGCTGGAAATATAATTTTGAAGCTAAAAAGAAAACCAGCACTAGAGACAAAAGATTAGGAACTCATTGTTGTGTAAATAATTTTGTTGGTACTTGGAGAATTCCACAAAGAATGACTTGAAAACAAGTGAATTAAGATATCAATAAGATATATTTTTAAATAGATTAGAGTAAATAAGTGAAAAGACACCTTGACATAAGGGAAGACCTTCTAGTAGTAATATAATTGGTATTTAAAAAATTGGATAAATTGGCATATATGAAAAATAAATTTGTCCATCAGAAATTGGGTTGGTAAGTCATGGAAGCATAGGAAGAATCATGAAACCAAATTTTGATAGCTCCCATCTTCAAGGGCCTTAGGACCAATGACTTAATTGTCTGATCCTGAGGTCTGTTGTAATCACCCTCAGTTTTTGTCATATGTGTCTTAGCCTTAAAACCAGAACAAACCCCAGGCCATGAAAATGCACTAAAATAATGTCATGTTATATTATGTGTTGTCTTTTTTTTTTTTTAAGATTTTTATTTATTTATTTGAGAGAGAGAGAGTGAGAGAGGAGCGAGGGACAGAATGAGAAGCAGACTCCCTGCTGAGCAGGGACCCCCCCCAGGATCATGACCTGAGCCGAAGGCAGACGCTTAACCAACTGAGCCACTTAGGTGCCCCAAATGTGTTGTCTTTTAAAAAGCAACACCTCTAGGGGCGCCTGGGTGGCTCAGTCAGTTAAGCGGCTGCTTTCGGCTCAGGTCATGATCCCGGGGTCCTGGGATCGAGCCCCGCGTCAGGCTCCCTGCTCGGTGGAGAGTCTGCTTCTCCCTCTCTCTCTGCCTACTTGTGCTCTCTATCTCTCTGTCAAATAAATAAATAAAATCTTTAAAAAAAAAAAAAAAAAAGCAACACCTCTATCTTTTCTGAGCTTTCATCACTTTTGGCCAGCTGTATGTTTCTGTTTTTTGTGAGGTTTCTTTCTTTAGTTCATTTTTAAATCCTAAACATAACTAGTGTGATTACATAGGAATAAAATAAAAAGAGAAGAGAACTGGTGATAGAACACTGAGGACTACATTGAGGTTAGAGGAAAAGAAAATAATTTAATGAAGGCCTGGAGAGAAATGAGAGAATGGAGAGAACAGAATATAAAGAAATAAGGCACATGAACAAAGACATTAGTTTTAAAAGGGTAGTAGTCACAGTTTCAAAAGCTACAATGGTGACAAATAAGAACGAGAATAAAAGTATGCAACAGACTTTCAACTAGAATTATAGACTTTGGAAATAAGCTAAAAATAATGATAGGTAACTGAATCTAAATTGAAAACCAACATTTCAGAAGAACAACTTTTTCACTTTTCTCTAAGATTCTCTTATTTCATGCAACAAACTTACCATAGGTTTTTTTTGTTGTTGTTGTTTTTTGTTTTACTAAAGCTGTTATTAAAAGAGTACCAAAAATGGCTATTACCTTTTATTATATCCTGGGCAATGTTATACATTTTGTATCTTAGTTTTTAGCTCAATAAATTAAATATTTATCTATTTTACAGCTAGATAAATGGGGTTTAGAAAGTTTAATTCAAAAGTTACACAGAGTAAATGGCTTGGATTTAACATAAAAACCATGCTCTAGTCACTACAATTTGTTGTATTAATTAGGGATATTATTATCGCGATCAGGATCTCTTCTGAACTCTCTTCACTATTTTATTAACAGGCATTATTTGCTCAAGAGGAAAAAATAAACCTCTAGGAAACGAAAGAGAAGATAGCGGAGAATCTCAAAGGGTGATAATTTTTTCAACTTCATCTATATCTGAATTTTGAGACACGCTATAATATTTGGGAATTAACAGTGAAGAAACAAGTTAGAAACTACGAAGGACTATTTATTTTAAAATATTCATTGTCCAATGAATCCATCTAAAAGACTCGCAAATATCCACAAGCCGGCTGCTTTCAAAAAGACCTCTACCACTAGCACAAGATGGTACCATTGGCATATTATGATCAACACTTTGTGCCATTAGAACACTCTTACCAACTGACCACAACCAATTCATTAACACATCAATACGCAGGTGAAAAACTAAATCAATCCAATAACAAGCCTGTGGTCAGAGTGCAGTCCCATAGTAATCACCTTGCAGCACCTCTAGTTAGCTCTAAGCAGATGGTGCAGAGCTGCTCAGTATTGTCCTCTGCCAGGTCTCAGGACACAATTTCACAGGGCTTCTATAACAAGGTTCTGAAAGCACCAGTATCCCAGTCCAAACGTCAGGCCACACCTTTACTAGACCTCCACCAGAGAACTTCACTGTGGCCTAAACTGAGAGCCCTGAGCTCACCTGTGATACACCATAAACCTCAGACAACATTTTCCCTTGACCTTAATAAGACATCTTCATTGCTGGGGTCCAGCCAAACAAATTTGAGCTCACAATTACCCCTCCCCAAACCTCAGACTACATCTTCACCAGATTTTTGCTGGACATCACCTTCACAGAAGTCTAATCAAAGAGTCTCAGGTTCATCATTATTCCCCTCCGAACATCAAGAAACACCTCCCCTAGACAGCCTCTGGGCATCATCTTCTTTGGGATCTAATCAAAGAGTGCTTAGCTCAACATTACCACAATCCAAGCCTCGGAAAGCATCATCATTGGGAAGCCTTTGGACATCTTTATTGGAGCACAGTCAAAGATCTTTGAGCTCACCATCACTCAACTCTACACCTCAAATAAATGACTTACTTCAGTCATCATGTTCATTGGAATCCAATCAAATGGCTCTGAGCTCACCGTTACCGGACTCTAGACCTCAGACACCACCTGCACTGAATTGTAGTTCCTGTGTTCTGAGCTTACCATTGTCCCACTCAAAACCAAGGAAATCACCTTTGGCACATTCTGTCCGCCAGACTCAGAGTTTGCCATTGTTCTCACCCAAATCTCAGACGGTGCTTACATTTAATCATGACTTCAGGACCCTGAGCTCACCAGTTTGTCACTCCAAGTTTCAGAACACCTCTTCACCAAATGACAAACAGAAAGCCACAGGTTTATCTTCACCCCATTCTAAGTCAAATGTCTCAGGTCCATCATTATCAAGCTCCAAACAATTTATCAGAAATATAGCTGCTTCAACATTGGGCTCCAGATTCCAGAGTAAAAGCAGCTTTGATCTTTGTGCAAAGACAGAATCAAATAAAGAAATTCCATGGAGTTTAAATTATATTTATCCCTGCATTGTTAAAGGTGGAACTGTCCCTGATGATGTCCTAAATAAAATTGTCAATTCTCTCTCCAAGACCAGAATCCAGAAGGATCTCTGTAGGCAGATTCTCTTTCGAAGGATGAGGGGAAGGCCAAATCCTTATCCTGGTCCCCGCCTTTCATCAAATTATGTGGTTTGTTTAGCTTGTGCTTCCTGCATAAAATCTCAGTGTAACCATCTCACAGGAAGGAAAGATCCTCGCAGTGCAACACTGTTTGTCATACCAACACCTGAACTTGGTTCTGAGGGAGAAATGGAAGTGAAATTAGTTTTTCTCCTTTCCCTACCAGAGACTTCTCTCTCATCTTGTTTCCCATCCCCTGTGAAAGAAAATCAGCCTGATGAAGCCCCTGAAGACAACCTTGAAGGAATGGAGAAGATACAAATTTTCTCTCCATCTGAACCTGAAATCACACAAGAGCTAGATAACAAATGGCCGACAGTAGCCCCTGAAAACAAAGTTGTAAGCCAACAACCCCAGGCTATTGACTGGCTGCTTTATGTTAAGAAAAGTGGTCATTTTCAGCCACAGTCCCTGCCTCAGTCCTCTTCCTCCTCAACGTCCTCCTCCTCCTCCTCAACGTCCTCCTCCTCCTCCTCAACGTCCTCCTCCTCCTCCTC
>NW_023270431.1:13968133-13980837 GCF_011800145.1 Mirounga leonina
TCCTCAACGTCCTCCTCCTCCTCCTCAACGTCCTCCTCCTCCTCCTCTTCATCATCTTCTTCCTCCTTTTCTTCTTCCACTCCACCTTCCTTACCCCCTCCTTCCAAAGAATCTACCACATCTACTCTCTCAGGTTGTGTATTCACTAAGGTACTTAGTTACCACCGGTTGCCTCCAGGAGTCTCCTGGCTTGAGTTTATATGTAGTAAAAATCACCAGCTACTTCCTGGAAAACCACAACAGAGTCAATCACGACCTCCCAAAACAAGGCCTATGAGGAATAGCACCACAGTAAAAGGGCCAAAGGGACCAAAGATACTATTCAAATTTTTCCAGACAGTTTCAAAATGAGAGAAATATTGATTAAATTAATTTGTTCCTTTGAAAGCAATTGACCTCTTATCTTAGTTCTTTGAAATTAGAGATTGATTTCCTATCATGCTTATTACAATTCTTAGTAATAACTAAGTGTGACTATATATTTTAGCTGATGAAGCACATAGTTAGGGGAACTAATACTCTTAAGTCTATTTTCTAGTTAAATAATAGACTATGATCTCCTAGACAGCAAAACTGAATTCCAGGTTTTAACCAAATGCCTGGCTTATAGTAGCCACTGTATAATCATTGTTATATGAATTAATCATAATTGGCCATAAACCAGAAATACCTCATATGTCTTGTCCTGAACAGTATCTAGCTCATTGTTATTCTCCTTCCTCATAAAACATGATAATGACAGTATCCTTAAGGCAACTTATGCTAATCTGTTTCCCTATCTCTGAAGAAAATTCAGATCATGTTCAGCAGGTAAGAATGTATATAGAGAGGAATCTTTTCTCTAGTTATGTGAATCTCTTTCTAGTTATGTGTTCCTAGGGAAAATTCTTCTATGCTAAGATCCCAGACTCTGAAATCCAATGATTTATTCAACCTTAGTTAACAAATCTCAGGAGAGAATTAACTAGTACAAACAACCCTACCTATTGTCTGTGCCAAGATTTAGGTTACAGGCTCTGTGCCAATATTTAAATTATAGGCTCTGAAATTACCTGTTCAACACTTCTATCTATACATCCAAAATGGGTTAATAAAAATGTTTCAAAAATGTTTTTGTTCCACTGGGTCTACTGGTAGTGGGAAGAGAAGGAAGTTAATTGTCTTAGATAAGACAGTAGATACTCACCTTAAGTGATCATCTCAATCCCCAAGGACTAGAATTAGTATCTCTTGCATGCACTGATGACTCGTAATTCTGCTCCACCAATATCTTTCTGACTGTATACTAGACATTTCCAGTTGGAACGTTGCATAGGCATCTCAAACTCAACATGATGAAACCAGAATTATTGTCTTTACATTTATAATTTGGATCATTACATTTACAATCCTTTGCCCCTAGTGTTCCTATTTCAATGGATGTACCACCATTCATCATGGAGTCATGTTTGACTGTTTTTCTCATTGCCTGACCCTCTCTAAGTCCATGAGTTCTATGGCCTTTTTATCCCTAGAATCCAGCTTTTTTTCTCCAACCCCATCACCTCTACCCTAGTTGTGATCATGACCGTTTGTCACTTGGATTACTGCAATAACTCCTAAATGTGCACTTCTAACTTTTGAATACATTTGTAAGACACAAATTTGATAATGCCATTCCACTGCTTAGAATCCTTTCATCATTGCCCAATGTTTTCTTGGGAAAGTCTAAATTTCTCTTGTAATTGAACTATGATAGCCTCTCAAAACTTACTTCTTGTTCTTCTCCAGCTACAGCCGTACTAATTGCTCTAAAATGCACAGAATGTGCCAAGGTCTCTGTTACATCCTACATTTTTTTCGTTTATCATTTTATTCTATTTCTTTTTTTCTTTTTTTATTACGTTAGGTGTACTCTTTAATTCCTGTCCCCTATTTCCTTTATCCCCCCATTCCCTCCTCTCTGGTAACCATCAGTTTGTTCTCTATAGTTAAGTCTGTTTCTTGGGTTTGTCTCTGTCTTTCTATTTTTTTTTTCTTTTGCTTATTTGTTTTGTATCTTAAATTCCACATATGAGTGAGATCATATAGTATTTGCCTTTCTCTCACTGACTTATTTCACTTAGCATTATACTCTCTAGCTCTGTCCATGTGGTTGCAAATGGTAAGATTTCAATCTTTTTATGGCTGAATAATACTCCATTGTGTGTGTATATATATATATGTATATATATATTCATCTCTTGATGGATACTTTGGCTGCTTCCATATTTTTGTTATTGCCAGTAGTGCTGCAGTAAACATAGGGGTGCATATCTTCCTTTGAATCAGTGTTTCTGTATTTTTTGGGTAAATACCCAATAGTGTGATTCCTGGATCATAGGGTAGTTCAATTTTTATTTTTTTGAGGAACTTCCGTGCTGTTTTCTACAATAGTTGTACCAGTTTGCATTCCCACCAACAGCACACTAGAGTTCCCCTTTCTCCACATCCTCACCAGAACTTGTTGTTTCTTATGTTTTCTATTTTAGCCATTCTGACAGATGTGAGGTGATATTATAGCTTTAATTTGCATTTCTCTGATGACGAGTAATGTTGAGCATCTATTCATGTGACTGTTGGCCAGTTGTATGTCTTCTTTGGAGAAATGTCTGTTCATGTCTTCTGCCGATTTTTTCCATTGGATTGTTTTTTGGTTATTGAGTTGTCTCAGTTCTTTTATATTTTGGATACTAACTCTTTATCAGAAATGTCGTTTGCAAATTTCCTCTCCTATTCAGTAGGTTGCCTTTTAATTTTGTTGATTTTTTTCATTCACTCTGCAGAAACTTTTTATTTTGATGTATTCCCAATAGTTTATTTTTGCTTTTATTTTGCTGGCCTCACATCCTACACTTTTAAATAGAAAATTTTGCTGTCCAGAAATATGTTTCCATCTATACATTTTTATCCTACAGGGCTCTGTTTTGTCTTGAAATCTCTGGAAAGCCTTTACTGACGCATTTATGAAGGGGTTAGTAGGCTCTTCTATTATCATAAAACTGTGTTAACTCTTTGTACTGCTCTTAACTCATTATAAAGTAATCATTTCTTGTCTGTTTTCACTTACTATACTGAAAACTCCTGCTCACTATGTTTTTGTTTTTTTTTTTAAACCTAGTCCTTGGCATAGAGCACATGCCTTAAAACAATGTTGATATTGAATAATACTATTGAAGCTCTTCTTCTTCTTTTAATTCTCTGAAATAAGTAACATTTCATCAGTTTACTTCTTTCCCTTAAGATTGAATTGTTCTTTGTACCTTTTGTCTTGGTGAGAACATGTATAAAACTGTTATTGATGACAGCAGTCATCCTTGTCTTATTTCTTATGTTAACAGTGCTTCTTTCTAGTATTTCAGTATTAAATGTGATGGTGGCTGATGTATAGCTGATCAGTGATGATGAGGAAAAATTTATGTATGTGCTAATGTGTTCATGGCTTTCTCCTAACCATTTAGAAAACCCTTGACATGTGCTTTATTCATCCTGAACTTTTCTTTTGGTGACACACATCACTTTGTAATTACTTGTTTAATATGCTCTCAACTAGACTAAACTTCAGGAGTGGAGGTCCTGTGTCAATCTTGTTTACCACTAACTCCTCAGGATGTAGTGGTACCTGGCTTATATTACATATTCAATAAATATTTATGGAATTAAGTTAAACTAAGGAGTTCAACTGACTTTTATTTATTGATATAATTTACATGTTTAATTTTCTAACTCTTAGCTTGTTTTCTAAACTTTATACCTCATTGTATTTTCTTTTCACTTCTTTCCTTTTTTCTTTTTTCAGCTATGATTTAGTTGCTTTTAACTTTTCTAATGTATTGGCAGTTATTTATCTTGTTCTTAATTATAACAATGTCTACTTTCAAGATGTTTTCAAAAGAATTCTTTAACCAGTATTTTCTAATTTGAAAATAAAACTGCATCAAACTTATGGGAAAAATGCATAAACAGTGGTTATCCAACCCTTTTTCTCCCCAGCTTCTGTTAAGACACCAATAGAATTTTTAAAATAAGGAATAACATGTGTCATGCCAGAAAGACCAAGAAATTTCTGCCAAATCTTGTATAGATGAGACCAGGTTTCAAAAACATAAGTCTCAAAATTCACTGCATTTGAAAAAAAATGATCATCTGAAAAGTAATAGAAAAAGATATTAATTGCATCTCATTAATGCCTTTCTCCTTAAATTGAAAGGGCTAGACATGAGAACAGATGATAGTATAGTTGAGAGGTAGAAAGTGGATCCTATGAGTTGTCTCATTTTGATCCAACCAATTGATGTAAAGTGGAATGACACATCTGGATGATAACTTGACAATAATATAAACCTTAATAATATATGTAACTGTTGGGGAGGAATAATATACATAATTGTTTGCCCTATGGTCATCTTTATTCAAAATTATTTTAAAGAAATCATAATGACTACATAGAGTTATATAAACAAGTAAGCTTTGTGTTTCTTTATAATAGGAATTGGGAAAAAAATCTAGATGTTCATTTATAGAAGTGTTTAAATGCACTATGATTCATACATGTGATATTTTTCCTAGTGAAAAAATTATTTCTAATGTTGCATCTACATTCGTTTCAGGAATAGAATGACTTTTGTCAGGAAAATATCTTGTTGAGAACCCTTAGGCATGGATGGTGATCCTGAGCATGGGTTGGAAGAACAAAGCTGAACAAAAAGGAGATACCTAAACTACTGTATTTCAGTTTCAAACAGGACCTTTTCAATGAGAGAACAATGAAAAGAGAGAATATAACATTTTGATTTGTTATAAGTGAAAATATACTTGGATTATAAGACATCACATGCAGTTTATATATGATTCCACCTTGTAAAACATTGAAATTACGCATATATGTATATGTGTGTCCTCATATTGTTGTCAATTTTGCTGTTGTACTCTTGTCCTCCTATTGGTATCATTTGTGGCTTTACAAGTTCACAAGAAATAGATACTTTTATGAGATACATGGTTTTTACAGGAGCAATAAATTTCCATTAAGTTTTAAAGTCCATTAAAATATTAAAAAAATTCCATATTTTCTATTTCAATATTCATTGCCAGACTTCTTACACCATTCTTTTATTTATTTGTGTATTTGTTTATTTTTAATTATGATCTATTCAAACCTATGGAGAAAGACAATATGTTGGTGAAAGTTTTTAACCACTATCTAGCTTTATCAAATCTTCTTTGGTTACATTTACTTCATATGTTAAAGAAGTAAAACATTTTTATATAAATGCTAACCCCTTTGTATATAACGAGCCAGGATCTCAATCCTATCTTGTACTCCCTAGGAGTAATCACTGTCATAAATTTGCTGTAAGTCACTTGTCTATTTTTTAGAAATTTCTTAAATATTTATAGAACCATAAAAATCTATTTTTCTGGATGTTTTAAAGCTTTGTTTATGTTTTATCACAATATATTTAACATTTTGAAATGTGTAATTTTTGATCTGGAGTATATTTTTAAGATTTATCCTTTTTATAAAATACTTTATAGATAGGTCATTTCATTTCCAGTGCTTTGTGTGTGTGTGTGTATGCATACGTGTATATTATACACATATATAGATGTATATTGTACAACTGCATAGTGTGAATTTATTACAATTTATTTTTAGTTGAATAGTTAATTTACATTTTTATTATCACACTGCACATCAATGCACATATATGCATTGACATTGTTTAAAAAAAAAATTAACAGAGGTATACCGGGCGCCTGGGTGGCTCAGTCGTTAAGCGTCTGCCTTCAGCTCAGGTCATGATCCCAGGGTCCTGGGATTGAGCCCCACATTGGGCTCCCTCCTCCGCAGGAGGCCTGCTTCTCCTTCTCCCACTCCCCCTGCTTGTGTTCCCTCTCTCGCGCTCTCTCTCTCTGTCAAATAAATAAATAAAATCTTTAATAAAAAAAAATTAACAGAGGTATAATTGATGTATAATGTATTCAAGCTCTACAACATAATGATTTAATATTTGTACATATTGCAAGATTACCACTGCAGTAAGTCTAGTTAACATCTGTCCCTATACAGTTACAAAATTTTTCTTTCTTTTAATGAAGACTTTCAAGATTTATTCTCTTAGCAACTTTCAAATATGCCATACAGTATTATTAACTATAGTCACCATGCACATTCTTTTTCATATCCTATTTTGCACTTGAAATTTTGAAGAGTCATGCTGTGAAATATTTGATCTGTGGATTTGCAGCATCAGTGTAACCTCGGATCTTGTTAGGAATGCAAAATCTCATCCCATCTCAAATACACTAAATCATAATTTGAATTCTGTAAGGTTCTCGGATAAGTTTTATGCACATTAAGCATTTGGGAAACACTGTGTGAGTGTCTTACTTAGAGTGGAATTGATAATTGCAACAATGTCCAATAAAGACATCATGTGAGTCATATATAATTTTAAATTTTTGTGTAACCACATTAGGAAGTAAAAAGAAATAGGTAAAATTCATTTTAATAGTATATTTTATTTAACACCATATATCTCAAAGTTTACCATTTCAACATGTAATTAAAACTTGTTCTCAACCAGGGTTCATTTGCCTCCAAGGGCAGAGGGAGAGGGAGAGAGAATCTCCAGCAGACTCCATTCTAAGTGCAGAGCCCCAGGCTAGACTCCATCCCACAACCCTGAGATCATGGCCTGAGCTGAAATCAAGAGTCAGATGCTTAACTGACTGAACCACCCGGGTGCCTCTGCAGACATTTTTGATTGTCATAACTTGTGGGGGGATGTTTTAGGGGTTCTAGGTCATGACTAGGTAGAGGCCAGGGATGTAGCTAAAAATCATACAACGCAAAGGATAACCTCTGACAAAGAATTACCCAGTCTAAAATGTTAATAGTGTCAAGGTTGATAAACCTTAAATTAATATGATAAATATTAGTGTGAGGTATATAAATGTGTGTGAATACACTTTTATATCTGTCTTTAAAACCTGTTGAATTTAACACAACAGCACATCAGAACTCAGACTAGTCACATTTCAAGCACTCAGCCACATTGAACAGTATAGGGTTAGTGTTAAAACATTTTAAAATTTACTGGATACTACTAAATTGTTCCTTAAGGTAATTTTACTATTATATATACCCACAAGTAATGCATGAAGGTTTCCACTGTTCTGTAGTCTCACCAGAAGTACATAATTTTCAGACTTTTTAATTCTTGGCTTATATGAATAATGTGGTTCATACTAATAAAATGATCTCCTTGTACTGTATTTTAACTTTTTACCTCTCTTATTGCTAGTTACCTTAAACATCTTTATGTGTTTATTGACCTTCTGGATTTCCTTATTTATGATTTGTCTTTAATAAGCACTGCCCATTGTTCTATTGAGTGCTCTATTTTTTTTAATTTGTAGAAGTTCTTTATATGTGTATTCCAAACATAGGCTCTTTCAGTTGGCTTGATATTAAACGATCCTGACACTATCAGTAAATCCTACTTGGTCATCATACGTTGTGATTATACCCTACCTCACTCAGGTTTTGTTTAAAACTGACTATAATTATAAATCAATATTCAAAAGTATTATAGAAATAAATGAAGACCAACCAAATGAGAAGAAGTGAAGGCTGTTTATTCAGAGCTTGTTACAGCAAAAGGGAGTCAGCCACCACTACCTCTATTGGCAGGCATTTAAAGGCGAGAAGAGCAGTGGGAAAGCTTTTTTTAATTTCTTTATTTTTTATGTATTTGAGAGAGAGAGTGTGAGTGGGAGAGAGGGGCAAAAGGAGAGGGAGAGAGAGAATCTTAAACAAGCTCCACAACCAGCTTGGAGCCCGATGTGGGGCTCGATCTCATGACCCTGAGATCATAACCAGGGCTGAAATCAAGAGTCAGGTTAACCAACTGAGCCACCGGCGCACCCCCAGAGGGAAAGCTTTATAGCAGAAAAAAAGAGAAGGGTTCAGGTATGCCCTACATGGAAGCTGTTGGTACCGGGAAGCCGTGGGCAGGCTTACTAAAAGAAGGGCACCCTATGTGGTTGGTTAAGAGTGCACATTTGGCTTTCTCTGGCCCTAAGTTGGAAGTGGAAATGGAAACAAAAGTTAGTGAAGCTGTTACTCATTTAATTAAGTATAATAAATATTTAATTATTTAAACCATTTTGGGCCAATGGTTTCAGGCATTATTGTTTGGCTTCCTGGATTGTGACTAAAGATAGTGGTCTGACTTCTTACAAGTCTGATATATTAATTGTGGGCATGCTTCCTAGGCTGGTTACTGCAGATAAGGATTTCTTGGGCTGCTAAGTGCAGGTTATAGATCAGAGTTTATGTTTATACATGGTTATCTTCTGTATATTTAGTCTGTCAGTATGACCTGTCTAAACTTTTCTTACACTGTCTTGACAGTTTTGTTATAGAATTCTAAATTAATTCAATAGATTTTCCTATGTTTCACTCTTTTAAACAATTTGTATCCCATATTTTGATAGGTAATAATTTTTTGTTTGGTTTTTCTGTTTCTCTTAAAAATTTCTACTTAGATTTCCCGGTAATTAGTAATTTAGATTACTCTGATATTTGATATTTTTTAGAGCACTTTGTCTCTGCCTTGATTCTTAATGAATTTTTTTTCTGTCATCTTAATTTGAAAATGTTGCCGGCAAGTGCTTTTAGAATGCAATAAGCTTTTTCAATATGTATACATAGTACTCTGTTAATCTATTTGTCTTCTATAACTTTGGAAAATTGCTTTTTGTAATCTGTTGTGTTATCTTTTTTTATGACCACTAGTTAATTATGTGTTGGAGTTCTATTCTCTATTTTTAGTGTCTTTCATTTCATTGCACCATGATTTTTTTTTTCCCCTCTGAATTCTGGGAAATTATCTTCAGTTGTTTTTTTACATCAGTAATTCTGTCTTATCATTTGTGTTCCTGACTGCCTCTTCTGGACTTTTAATTTTACTCTTGTATTTTTTAGTTACCTTCCATTAATTAAAAAAAAAAAATCAATATTACCAAGATATATTTCTCAATGGCTTTGAGTTTTTAGATTGATTTTTTTCTTTCATATGTTTTACAGTATATTTACAGAACAATTTAAAAATCTTTTTTAATACTTTTGAACATGAAAT
Source organism: Mirounga leonina (assembly GCF_011800145.1). Classification (NCBI taxonomy): domain Eukaryota; kingdom Metazoa; phylum Chordata; class Mammalia; order Carnivora; family Phocidae; genus Mirounga; species Mirounga leonina. The sequence goes on from NW_023270431.1 coordinate 13,977,301, forward strand.
ATTTATCAAGATTTATAGTTATTTGACATGTCACAAAATTGAAATACATAAAACCACTATTCTCACAGACATTACTAGTACATCTCTTCCTTTCTCTGAAACTTGTCTTGGAGAAACTAGTTGCCCAGGATCCAATGCACTATACATTTCTGACTCCATACTTTTTATTTTTCTATTTCTCTTTAATAAGAGAAGCTTCCTTCCTCCCTGCTTCTCTTTTTATCATTACTTTTCTAACGGTAGTTTTCTGTATGTGTGTATTTGGTAGCAGATATGCTCTAGCCATATAAAACTATACCAAAATACATTAAAGGAACATCTGTTTATTTTTCTAATTGATAGATCCTTTGGGTTTCAGAATTGGGACAAATTTGGAGGGGGTTTATAAAGACTCTACTTATCTTCTTTTTAGTCACTCATTCACCGAATATTCCTTTTAAGTGCTGGGGAAAAGGATTTAAAGCAGCTTGCCTGAAATTCATGATCCATTAATTCTTCTTGGGGAAGGAGATCCCCTCCCAAGCCTGGGGAGAAAAATATCAGATGCCTCAATGTAATCTCCTTATCAGATGGAATTTCCTTTGCTATGAAGTAGTCCTTATTTGTAGAACGCCTTTAGCAAAATATCCCTGTTTAATCATTACTTACAGCAAATAATCTATGAAATCATAATGCATGATTCACTAGAGAATGCCAAAAAAGCTATACAACTTCCTGGGTATAAGACAGTGATATTTCATAACTTAAATGTTCCTCACTGTGTAAGGATTATTACTAGAGACAGTGGTCTGACTTCCTACAAGTCTGATGTATAGATATGATACCTTACAAAATGTCTCTTGCAAACCTCACATGTTATTCTTATATAACAGAGATCACATATTAAGTGTAGAAGAGTATAGGAACATTCTGAATGTCCGGGTCTTCTTCCTACTTTGTCTTTGCCCTTGACAACCTGTATTTTTTTTTTTTTTTTAATATTTAGGTGAACTTTGGTAAGGCAAGGCCTCTGATAGTTTAAATCTCACCTAACAGTCTGTTCCTTTGTGTGAGCTCAAGTGCCTGTTTTCCAGCCTCTGAGTTGGTACTGGAAAAGGAGCTGCTGCACAACCACTTGATGTAAAGTGGTGTGAATTACCTGGAGAATAATTTCACAATAATATCAAAACCTTAATAATATACATTGGTGCTGTCAGCTAAGTTTTGCTTTTATGCCAGCTGGATTGGCAGTCCTTCTTCAAAATCAATATTCAAGTTATTGAATTTTATTGCAATAAAGTGCTATTTTTCTTTTTTTTTTTCAGATCCTCCTCTTTCTCTACCTTCTCGTCTTTTATCCTCCTCTTCCTTTTCCTCCTCCTTGTCGTTCTTTTCCTCCTAATCTGAAACAATCCATGCACGTTCTTTGTCAAAGTCTTTTTTTTTGTAATTGACTTGTTTTTACTTCTTACTGAAGTGTGATTTACACAAAGCACACAAATCTTAAATGTACAGCACAATGAATGTTGACATATACACACACCCAAAACCACCACCCAAATCAAGACACAGAAAATTTCTAGCACCTCATAGGGTTCCCTTGCACCCCTTCCCAACTGCCCCCTCTCCCCAAAGATAACCACCATTCTGTCGCCATGGATTAGTTTTGCCTGTTCTTGGATTTATTCTTTTGAGTCTGCTTCTTTCACCCAACCTCAAGTTTCTTTTTTTTTTTTTTAACTTTACTATGTTATGTTAGTCACCATACAATACATCATTGGTTTTTGTCGAATAGTCTTAAAAAAAAAAAAAAAAAGGAAAAGAAAAAAACAAAAAAGCCTCTTCTTTAAACCTCTTTCATTGGCTTCTTCCCTTTTCTAGGAAAACTCATCAATTTATCTTGTGTTACAGTTCCCTTTTCCAGTCCCTTCCCAGTAACCACAGACTTTCCCCCTCCCTGCCCTCCAACACACACAGAAGGAACCAGAGAATTGGTGAATTTCTTATATTCCCGGATGTGGTTTTCACAATAACAAACTATAGTATCATCAGCAAGTAATTTAGCCTCTATTAGCCTCTTTTAATCGCTGTTTATACATTTGTAAAGCAGAAGAGTTAAAGTGTATGTTTCCTAGAATTCCATATTCTTGTATATAATGTCCTTAAATGCAAAATTATGGCTAAATCTAACTGTTCTTCATTTAATCACATAGTATAAGACTTCCTTTCATCATTCTTTTGTTCACAGGATTCCAAACACCTGAAATAACTATATAGTGACATTAAATATAATAGTCATGTCACATTAACTGATCTTGTGTATACATATAATAAGAGCCATGTAAACCACCATTTATTTTTTATGTTATTTAAATTCATGAAACGTGAGGTGCTGAAAACATTAAAATGAAGGTGGAACCAGGCTCATGCCTTCATTCTTCTGCATGACATCGAGTGCCCATTTTACACAAGGCATTTCCTAAGGAAACTGCAACCTCTGGAACATCATCTAAACTATGGCTTAAACTCTTTCTGGAAAAAAAAAAAAGAAATAGAACTGTATTATCTCTCTGGTCTAAATATGTGTTTCTCTTCCAGGTTGAAAAAATAAAATACTGCTTTAACACTCAGGGATAATGATCATGTGTTCCACACTCTTGGGCTCAGACACACTCAGACTCAGGCTCTGTCACTAACTGCACAGCTTGGGCAAGTTAGTTAATCACTGTGAAAATCTGTTCCCTCATCAAAGAGGGATGAAATATGGTGAGCATCTGGCACATAGTAACCCTGAAATGAATAGTGTCATTCCTACTTTTATTATTATTTTGTTGAATATCTCCTTCCTCTTCTTTTCCTCCTTCTCCTTTTTCTCCTCCTCCTTCCGTTCCTCCTCCCCCCCCCTCCTCCCCCTCTTCTTCCTCTTCTTCCTTCTCCTCTTCTTCTTCTTCTTCTTCACATTTATGCGTCCATTTTGTGCTTTAATAGTTACAGTTGGTAACATAAACATTTTTGATGCTTTAGGATAATAATGGCCTGAAATCCATATTCAAAACATCAGTTACAGTATTCCTTGATGGTTTCTCTTCTGTCAATTAAATCTGTATTCCATTTTAATCATTACCATTCAGATCAAGGCTGCTTGTTGCTCGTTGAGCAAAGTCCAGACTCTTCAGCCTGTCACATAAGGTCCTTCACTATTTTGTCCATATCAAACTATTTTTTATCACCTTCTTTTTTCACAAGGTACTACAACCATAATACATTTCAATTACATGTAATCTTTGCCTCTTGCAATTTCTTAAATATACCCAGTATTTTCTGCCTCTCAGACCTTGCTTACTGCTGCTTGGGTCATTTAGAACATCCAACATCCATACCCACCTATGTTAATATCTTGTCCATTACGTAAGCTCATCTCTGTTAACAATATATTAATACCCCTGCTAAATCAGTGGTTCGTTCGTTCTTTCTTTCGTTCTTTCTTTCTCTTTCGTTCTTTCTTTCTCTTTTTCTTTCTTTCTTTCTTTCTTTCTTTCTTTCTTTCTTTCTTTCTTT
>NW_023270431.1:13980847-13995707 GCF_011800145.1 Mirounga leonina
TTCTTTCTTTCTTTCTTTCTTTCTTTCTTTCTTTCTTTCTTTCTTTCATTTATTTATTTATATTCTTATGTTAATCCCCATACATTACATCATTAATTTTAGATGAAGTGTTCCATGATTCATTGTTTGTGCATAACACCCAGTGCTCCATGCAGAATGTGCCCTCCTCAATACCCACCACCAGGCTAACCCATCCTCCCACCCCCCCCAGTGGTTCTTTCTTAGTGTTACTATGCTTCTGGCATGCGTTCTTTGATTCCATTTACGTATAGATCCTTTTGATTTATTTACAATTTCCAATTAACCCTTGAGATTGTAAGTGCCCTAAAGTCTTCAGCATATTTTCTTCACTTCATTTCTTCTTTAAGTTGCATAAGGTCTTGCCTTTAGTAAATGCCTTGCTAATAAATATTTAAATATTTGGTTCTAGACAGGAAGTATAGAGGGATGGGCATAGAGCAATTTTTGTTCCTTATAGAAAATGACTTCCCTAATGCTTCTTCCTTCAATGAGGAAATGGTGCATCAGAATCACATTCTGGGATTTGTGCCAGGCTTACACTACAAAGTGAGAAGTGTTTGAAAAGGTAACACTGAAGTATTAGAATCTTTCACTAAAGAACTGTGAATTGCAGTACTTTAGAATATGAAAATGAGCTGAAGTATAACTATTCACTTCTCAAATGAAAAGTATAAGATGTAATAGATATATAATAAATTGAAGATGATTTTTTTAAAGGTTGAGATGAAACTATACCATTTTTTTAATAATAGAAAGCTAAGGAGATCTGTAATAGAGTGGAGTCATAGTATGTGATATTTGATAGTCTTATTAATGACTAAACTTTAAATTAGCCTTCATCTCTCCTACCAGTTGCAATTTCTTTGAATATCCATTAGAGAAAAAATATTGTATTTAATTACCTTCGATAATTAATAATAATAATAATATAATAATAATAATAATAGAACCCACTTGTTTGGGGGATTATGTTTTGTTTCTTCATTTTTTTTGAGGAAATTTTTTAAATTTAAATTTAATTAACATATAATGTATTATTAGTTTCAGAGGTAGAGGTCAGTGATTCATCAGCCTTATATAATACCCAGTGCTCATTACATCACGTGCCCTCCTTAAGGCCAGTCACCCATCCCCTAACCCTCCTCCCCTCCAGCAACTCTCAGTTTGTTTTCTATGATTAAGAGTCTCTTATGGTTTGTCTCCCTCTCTGATTTCATCTTATTTTATTTTTTCCTCTCTTCCCCTATGATCTTGTGTTTCTTAAATTCCACCTATGAGATCATATGATAATTATCTTTTTCTGATTAACTTATTTCGCTTAGCATAATACCTTCTAGTTCCATCCACGTTGTTGCAAATGGCAAGATTTCATTTTTTTTTTTGATGGCTGAGTAGTATTCTATTATATAAATATACCACATCTTTTTTTTTTAAAAAGATTTTATTTATTTATTTGACAGAGAGATAGCACAAGTAGGTAGAGCGGCAGGCAGAGGGGGAGGGAGAAGCTTGGCAGGGACCCTGATGCGGGGCTCGATCCCAGGACCCTGGGATCATGACCTGAGACTAAGGCAGCCACTTAAATGACTGAGCCACCCAGACACCCCCCACATCTTCTTTATCCATTCATCTGTAGATGGACATCTGGGCTCTTTTCAGGGTTTGGCTATTGTGGACATTGCTGCTATAAACATTGGGGTGCAGGTGCCCCTTTTGGTGACTACATTTGTATCTTTGGGATAAATCCATGGTAGTGCAATTTCAACTTTTTGAGGAACCTCCATACTGTTTTCCAGAATGGCTGCACCAGCTTGCATTCCCGCCAATAGTGTCAGATTGGGTTCCCCTTTTTCCTCATCCTCACTAACATCTGTCATTTCCTGACTTGTTAGTTTTAGCCATTCTGACTAGTGTGAGGTGGTATCTCATGTGGTTTTGATTTGTATTTCCCTGATAATGAGTGTTGTTGATCATTTTTTCATGTGTGTGTTGGCCATTTGTATGTCTTCTTTGGAGAAATATCTGTCTGTTCATGTCATCTGCCCATTTCTTGATTGGATTATTTGTCCAATTGGATTATTTGTTCTTTGGGTGTTGAGTTTGATAAATTCTTTATAGATTTTGGATATTAACCCTTTATCTGATAAGACATTTGCAAATATCTTCTCCCATTCTGTCAGTTGTCTTTTGGTTTTGTTGATTGTTTCCTTTGCTGTGCAAAAGTTTTTTATCTTGATGAAATCCCAATAATTCCTTTTTACCTTTGTTTTCCTTGCCTTTGGAGATGTGTCTAGCAAGAAGTTGCTGCAGCTGAGGTCGAAGAGGTTGCTGCCTGTGTTCTTTAGGATTTTGATGGACTCCTGTCTCACATTTAGGTCTTTCAACCATTTTGAGTCTATTTTTGTATGTGGTATAAGGAAATGGTCCAGTTTCATTCTTCTGCATGTGGCTGTCCAATTTTCCCACCATTTGTTGAAGAGACTGTCTTTTTTCCATTGGACATTCTTTCCTGCTTTGTCGAAGATAAGTTGCCAATAGAGTTGAGGATATATTTCTGGGCTCTTGATTCTGTTCCATTGATCTAAGTGTCTGTTTTTGTGCCAGTACCATACTGTCTTGATGATTACAGCTTTGTAATAGAGCTTGATGTCTGGAATTGTGATACCACCAGCTTTGGTTTTCTTTTTCAACATTCCTCTGGTTATTCGGGATCTTTTCTGGTTCCATACAAATTTGGGGATTATTTGTTCCAGCTCTGTGAAAAAAGTTGATTGTCTTTTGATAGGGATCGCATTGAATGTATTGATTGCTCTAGGTAGCCTAGACATTTTAACAATATTTGCTCTTCCAATCCATGAGCATGGAACATTTTTCCATTTCTTTGTGTCTTCCTCAATTTCTTTCATGAATGTTGTATAGTTCTCTGAGTACAGATTCTTTGCCTCTTTGGTTAGGTTTATTCCTAGGTATCTTATGGTTTGGATGCAATTGTAAATGAGATCGATTCCTTAATTTCTCTTTCTTCTGTCTCATTGTTAGTGTATAGAAATGCAACTGATTTCTGTGCATTGATTCTATATCCTGTCACTTTGTTGGATTCCTATATGAGTCCTAGCAATCTTGGGGTGGAGTCTTTCAGGTTTCCACATAGAGTATCATGTTATCTGCAAAGAGTGAGAGTTTGACTTCTTTGCTGATTCAGATGCCTTTTATTTCTTTTTGTTGTCTGATTGCTGAGGTTAGGACTTCTAGAACTATGTTGAGCAGCAGTGGTGATAGTGGACATCCCTGCCATCTTCCTGACCTTAGGGGAAAAGCTCTCAGTTTTTCCCCATTGAGAATGATATTTGCTGTGGCCTTTTTGTATTTGGGTTTTATGATATTGAGGTTTGTACTTTCTATCCCTATACCGTGAAGAGTTTTAATCAAGGATGCTGTACTTTGTCAAATGGTTTTTCTGCATCTTTTGAGAGGATCATATGGTTCTTGTCCTTTCTTTTATTAATGTGGTGTATCACATTAATTGATTTGCTGATATTGAACCACTGTTGCAGCCCAGGAATAAATCCCACTTGGTCATAGTGAATAATCCTTTTACTGTATTGTTGGATCCTATTGGCTAGTATTTTTGTGAGAATTTTTGTATCTGTGTTCATCAGGGATATTGGTCTGATCAATTTTCAAATTGATCACATGTAAAATACTTAGATATATTTAGTATAAATTTTGTAATTCTGAGTGGATCATATCACTCTCTTGGATATGAAAAATCATCTAAAGAATTTCAAATTGTTTGGAGATTTAAAAAGATAACTAACTTTATTTTTGATTTACATTTCCTATGTGCCATCTTCTCTAGAGTTGCATAATATTCTTATAAAATTTGAAGCATATTATGATCCCAATTGTACTGAAGAAGAAATGGAATAGAGAGAAAGACTTAGTCTAATACTGGAGTTTACACAATGGTCAAGGCATTGTTTTTTCCAGAAGTCTAGAACTGCATGCACTCTCCAGTATAGTGGCTATTAGGCACATGTAACTATTGAGCACTTGAAATGTGCTTTGTACCGTACTTTAAAATTTAAAAACTGAGGCAGTATAAAATGGTTTTCCAAATAAACAGAATTTATAGTTTTGGTGAGACTACATTTCCTTTAACAATTCCATCACTTTAAGATATTACTGTTTTATTATAGTGTGCATGTTGGGGCCTGCACATTATTTCCATTATTATACATATGCACATCACAAAGTTAGTTGCTATCGGCGGATTCATTCAGTTCCAATGATTTTTTTTTTTTTACATACTGTTGTAACATTGTAATGTGCTTACTTGAATATTTTATGTGGATGGCATGAACTATAGTAACGCTTATGTAACTTGTAATTGGTAATTAACTTGAAGTTCTTGTGAAAGTTTTGATTACAATATAATTAAAACATTTTTAGTTTACAAATAACTTTGGACATATTTTAAATTTAAAATGAAAACATACTACTGTGCAGAATGAAGTAGAGATGTGGAAGTTTGCACTACATCTAAAATAAAAGTAAAAAAGAGAGTGGAAGCTTTGTGAAACATTTATGATGAATGGCAATTGTAGTATGCTGCATCAGAACAACACAACTTGTTTATTCATTGTGTTAAAAATTAAATATAATATGGTAGGTAATATTAGGAAATATTTCAGCAAATAAGTTTTTTAATTACTATTTTTTATTTTTAAGATTTTACTGATTTATTTGAGAGAGAGAGAGAGCATGAGATAGAAACACACAGAGAGAGCATGAGCAGGGGAATGGGCAGAGGGAGAAGAAGACTCTGCTGAGTGGGGAGCCTGATGTGGAGCTCAATCCCAAGACCCTGGCTGGGATCATGACCTCAGCTGAAGGCAGATGCTTAACTGACTGAGCCACCCAGGTGCCCCAGCAAATAAGTTTTCTATCAATAGTCAAAAAAAGTGTCAATACATTTAATTGCCAGAAAGTGTAATTAAATGTCTAAGAAGTATTTAAAAACTATTTTTAATGGGAGTTGTTTTCTAAATCAGTATAGACTTTATTAAAAAACAAACAAACAAACAGGGGTACATGGGGGATTTTGGTTTCTGCTCAGGTCATGATCTCATGGGTCATGGGAGTGAGCCCCAAGTTGGGCTCTATGTTCAGCAGGGAGTGTGCTGGGAGATTTTCTCCCTCTGGCTCTACCCATGCTCATGTACATGCACTCTCTCTTTTTCTAGAATAAATAAATAGATCTTTAAAAACAAACAAGCAAACAAAAACATCCTAATGATTACTTTGGCATTAACATAAGGTGAATTTAAAATATTGGCCTTTAATATCTAAGTTGGAAAGTGTAATTAATGTGCTTTAAAATATTTCAACATTTTTGTAATTTTTAGAAGGAAAGCAAAGATTCTGTGATATATCCTCTGAGATATTATATGTGATATTAAAATTTTATGGACAACTATTATAAGGATAGAATGTCAAATAATTTAAAAGATAACTTAAGAATACAGAAAATTTGTCCTTAAAGCACTATGAGTAGAATTTTTTTTTTTTTGAAGATTTAGTTATATATTTTAGAGGGAGAGAGAGCACAAGCAGGAGGGATAGAGGGAGAGAGAATCTCATGCAGACTCTGCTGTGGAGCCCGTTGCAGGGCTTGATCTCATGACCCTGAAATCACAACCTGAGCTGAAACCAAGAGTCAGAGGCTTAACTGACTACCCAGGCATCATTGAGTAAGACTTATTTTTCAGAATTTATTTATGAATGGGGGAGAGAGAGAGAGAGAGAGAGAGCGATTGGGGGATGGGCAGAGGGAGAGAACCTTCAAGCAGACTCCCTTCTGAGCACAGAGCCTGACTCAGGGTTGGATCTCACAACCCATGAGATCAGAACCTGACCCAAAACCAAGAGTCAGACACTTAACTGACTGAGACACCCAGGCACCCCTATTTAGTTGTTTTTTTAAACAGAATTTGAACTTGTAAGTTTGGTAGACTCCAAATAGGCTTGAATTCTTGCACAAAAAGAAAACCAATTTTATATAGAGGGATACAAAAAATATTCCAGTTTCAGAAAATCTGTTAAAAAATTATGAGGAAAGACTCAAACTGACATAGTGCTAAAGTGAAATATCTTCAGTGAAGCCAACGAATAATAACTCTTAGAATATAATATCTTTCTAACAATATCAAAAAGCACTTACTCAAAATTTGAAAAATTGCAAACACTTTTCTTTAGATTTACAGTCATGCATCATATCAGACACACTGTCCAGTCTATACATGGGGTAGCTTTTTCCTCAGAGGACATTTGAATTGACAAAGAAATATCATTTGGTTGTGTAGAATAAAAATTTTAGCTTATTTTTGAATTCTTTCCATCTGCTAAAGACAAAATTCAGCTAGGTTATGGAAAAATTATTTTCTATTTGATGTATGGTGCTCCAGCTAGTTATATTAGGTCAAAATTCTATACTGATTGGAATTAAAACTGATGTTTCCTTTATTGTTTCATTCCACTCTGTAATACATATTAAAACTGTCTGTGTTCAGTTTTTGAGTCAATTATATTAAAAACATAATGTACACAGTTGTTAAAATCATTCAATATATGCATGCAAGTGCTATGAATTATAGCCAGTTTATGGAAGTTATTGAGAGAGAGGAGAGAATGAATTTAATGATCTTGTGTTCTTTGCCAATTCCCCTTGTTGAGTTGTGGATGAATGCTCTAAAGCTTTACTGTATTGTTAATTCAAATATTTTTTGAAACAGAAGGGATGCTTGCCAAATATTCAATAATATAAAAATATAGTAGTGTGATTTACATATTTCATTGATATAACATTCCATATGAGCAAGCAAAATTTGTAGCATCAAAGAAAGGAAAGGTTTATTTGTGATTTAGCCAAGCAGGTACATGAATTTATTTTGAAATGAAAACTCTTCATTATACAAGTCAATAGTAATTACTGCACATTTTCCAACACAAATCAATATGCAGATTTTAATTGTAATTGGCAGCATTATGTAAATTGTCCTCAAAATATAAAAGAAAAATTTGAAGAACACTAAGACTGGGTTGACATAGGAGTTAATAAATGTATTTAACTTGAACAGACATAGTTTTGAAACTAGTATGATTTTGCTCCAAATAAAAAAATAATCTTTTATAAATGATGAACCAGTTTTATTAATTTAGATACAAGTAAAAGAGTAAAATAAGTTTTAGAAATTGATTCAGTTTATTTGAAACCATTGAAATATGTTTAGGATAAATTGTGTATATAAATGTATTTTTTAACTGTATGTTTAGCAAGTCTAAATGCAGATCAAATATATATGATGAAAATTTAGTATCCAAATGGAAATGTGCTTTAAGGGTAACATACATCAAATTTCAAAGAAGATGGCACAAAAACTATAAAATGACTCATTAATAATATTTATATTGATTACATGCTGAAATGATAATATTTTAGATATATGATGCTAAATAAAATGTATTATTAATGTTAATTTTACTAGTTTCTTTTTATTTTTAGTATTTCTACTAGAAAATTTAAAATTACATATGTGGCTGACTTATATCTCTATTGGAGAGTGATAGTCCAGAATATAAATAAGGGTTGAGTGTCTTGAAAACTACCATTTCCTGATGCCTAAGAGGAGAATACTTGGAATGTGTTGGTAGTTAACAAATATGTTTGAGTGAAACGTTTGTTTAAATTTCTAATAGAAATGTTTGAGATGTGTAAGCAGAAGAACTTTTTTTTCCTCTCTCTCTCCCTGTCTCTGTCTCTCTACTTTTTTTGTCATTAAAAATGATTGTCATAAAAAATTCAAATGTTAGCAGTGTAATATCTGTCTTGTGATGCCAGTCTGGAGAGATAACTGCTATTAATTTGGTATATCATTCCAAATTGGTCACTGCTATCATTCTATTCTCCCGCATTTTTAAAAACATAACTGGCATCACAATGTACACACTTTGATGTTATGTGGTCCTATTACAGTTTTATAAATTTTGATTGTAGCAATAGTGAATACTTATAAAAATTCAGACAATAACCAAACACATACTATAGAAATCCAACATTTGTTTCCCTCTTAAAAATAATTCTTAGAAGATTGTAATATATTGTTCCACATTTTGTCTATACAAATGCAGACATGTTGCATTTTTTTTTTTTTTTTTTTAATATATGGGGGTGGTGCCTGGGTGGCATAGTGGGTTAAGTGTCCTACTCTTGGTTTCGGCTCAGGTCGTGATCTCAGGGTTGTTAGATCAAGCCCCTGGTGGGGCTCCATGCTCAGCAAGGAGTCTGCTTAAGGCTCTCTCTCCTTCTCCCTCTGCCCCATCACCCCGCTCATGTACACACTCTCTCAAATAAATAAATCTTAGAAAAAAGTGGGGTTTTATTGTACATATAACAGGCATATTATCTCACTGTGTTGCTTTGATAGTGTTGCTTTGATACTGTAAGGATTCATCTCATTTGCTTTTTCAGTCAGCCATTGGGAAAAATCCGTCACTCTGGTCATCATCACCTTGGCCAACATGCTCCTCCTGTGTGCCACTGCTTTTTTTTTTAGTCCTCTTCCTTACCCTTACCCAAATACCGAAATCCTTCCTCTGAGCCCGACAGTACGGTCAGTCTTCAGAACAGTTCCCTAAACAACATACTCTTCTCTGATCATTCCCTTCCTGGTAATCTAAATGGTTGAAATCTAGGTCTCTTTTGAGGACACTGCATCCCTCAAGTTACTTATATCTTATATCACTCTTTTTGAAATAGGAGAGTTTCACTTTTGATTCTCATTGGGGTTTCCAAGCCATTCTTCCTCTTTAAATCCTAACCTCCATCCCAGGTTTCAATGACATGTCATCCAGCCATATCCTCAACTATGTCACTATTTTTTTTTTTTCCAGTCATTTTCTGAATGTGGTGTCAGTCTCATTTGGATCCTAGCTTACTTTCATCCTCTTCAATACTCCTGCTAAATCTCATGATATCCTGAAGTTCTCATTTCCATGGTTTCTTCATTCTGCCTGCTCCTTTCCCTCTCGAAAGCATGGCCAGAATATAGATCTTTTCATCATTAAACACTCTAAAATCTCAACTTACAACATTCCACTCATTTTCTTTTGTGCTCCTACTCCAACAGTATTTTGGGGACACAATCTACTGTTCTTAAAAACATTTCAGTGTCCTTTGCCTCCTTGATGCTCTCCTAAACTGTCTTAAATTTTATAATCTATCATTATAAAAATGATTACATGTACCCTCATCTCTTGCCACATCTCTTTTTTTTTTTTGTAATTTTTTTGGCCAAACCCCAATCCTTGTTAAATTCAATTCTCTGCCTACTCCAAAGTTGCATCTCTGAAGGTGAATGTGGCTTGAGAAAAACTACTGTGCTGGTAAGCCTCCCTTTAAACCTCAAATGAGCCTTGAATGCAGTCTAAAATCTCATCTTTTCTCCTCTCCTAGATAACTATTTGACACCTTTTCTTCTCCTTGGCCATCTCACTCTCCAAAAAGCACTGCGTTCTGTCTGAGTGTTCTGTGTCCTGACCTAAGGCCTCTTCCCTTTTTACACTTAATTCTATCTTCTTTTAGCTACAAAAGGACAATCATCTACCAATTGTCCCCTGCACGACCAATTCTCCCCTTTCCCAGTTTTTGTCCTACTAGCAAACAAAATAGTGTATTTTCTATTATCCTAAAAAAGAAATCTAATTTCTCTTCATTTACAGCTACTACCCATTTTACTTATCCATTTACCCATTCAGAAAAGTTATGATTGCTCTAAATACTTTTTTTTTTTTTAAGATTTTATTTATTTTTGACAGAGAGAGTGTACAAGCAGGGGAAGCAACAGGCAGAGGGAGAGGGAGAAGCAGGCCCCTGCTGAGCAGGGAGCCCGACGCGAGGCTCGATCCCAGGACCCTGGGATCATGACCTGAGCCGAAGGCAGACGCCTAACGACTGAGCCACCCAGGCGCCCCTAAGTTCTTTTATATACCAACTCTAATCATGGTTTTGCCTGTACTGCTATACCAAAGTTAACTGCTGTCTAGGTTATTATAGCCCTTCGTATTGCTAAATACAATTCTTTTCTTTAAAATATTTTATTTATTTATTTATTTATTTATTTATTTATTTATTTATAGCATGATCAGGGATGAGGCACAGAGGAAGAGGGAGAGGGAATCTTTTTTTTTTTTTTTTAAGATTTTATTGATTTATTCATGAGAGAGAGAGAGAGAGAGGCAGAGGAAGAAGCAGACTCCCCGCCGAGCGGGGAGCCCGATGCAGGACTCGATCCCAGGACTCCGGGACCATGACCTGAGCCGAAGGCAGTCACTTAACCAACTGAGCCACCCAGGCGCCCGAGGGAGAGGGAATCTTAAGCAGACTCTGTGCTGAGCACGGAGTCCATGTGGGGCTCCATCTCATGACCCTGAGATTATGACCTGAGTCAACATCATGACCTGAGTTGAAATCAAGAGTCAGTCACTTAACTGACTGAGCTACACAGGCACCCTGCTAAATATAATTCTTAATCTTCAATTAAGGTGAATTTTCAGTGGCACTTCCTTAATAAATTTATTAATCTTTCTTCGCTGAAACACATACTTGCTTGGATTCATAGCACCACATACTCCTCGTTTTCTTTCTCTCCTTCTCAGTGCCCTTGTTTCTTTCCTCATCGGGACCCTGGATTTGAATAGTGTAGTGCCCCAGGATTCAGTCCTTGGACTTCTTTTCTTTCTCATTTTCACCAGGTGGCTTTCAGTACTACATATAGGATGATAATTCTTGAACTTGAACGTCCAGTCCAGATATAACTCCAGACTACTTACTCAGTGTCTCCGATGGTAGTACTCATTTCAAACTTAACTGATTACAAACCAAACTCCTTATCTCTGTTCTTATATCTCTGCTCTAATCCCAAACTTGTTTCTTCACAAGTCTTCTCCATCTCAATAAAGAGCAACTTTCTTTTTCCAGATTAATTTATGGAGTACTGGCAACCTTACAATTTTATATTTAAATCATGAAGTATAGGGTTATTTTTAAAGATTATTTTAAAAACTTTATTCAAGACTAATTTTGTTTGCTGACAATTTAGAAGCACTTCTGTTGAGTTAATTAAGTGATTTGGGCTTCTTAGAAAAACTATCCAATCAAGGGACCTACTCTCTTGTTTGTCCTTAAACATACCTTTCTTAAAGAAAAAGTAAAAAATTTAAATTATCCTGTAGCTTTGTGGGTTGCTCCAAGAGATTAAAGAGGATACTAAACATTTCCTTTCCCTTAATTTTTTCAATATCAGATTAATTAGAGGCCACCAGAAAATACTAAGGGACCTCTATTAATACATTTCAAACTCACATGGAAAGTCATAAAATAATTTCCAGGTCATTTGGGAATTTTAAAAAGCAGCTTGAAAATATATCTCCCAGAATTGCTAAAGCTAGTATAAAATAGTTTTGAGAAAAAAGGTCACTGCATCTTATGTTTAGACATAAAAAGAATTAGAATGCAATAGTGTTTATTAAGACTTTCACATCCAAAATCATGGTTTGCAAACTGTTTGAAAGGGAAGTAAGGGAAGGGGCATTTTATCAAATGGTTATTTAAAAAAATGTCTATACTGATCACCAGAGACTACAATAAAGAATCAGGAGTAAGCATATCTACTCTGAAAAGTACTCAAAATAATTCTGAAATGATTTTAATTAATTTTGAGAATAAAAAAGAATATTTTAGAGAAAGGCACAATATCAGCTTGAAATATGTCAGCAATAGGAGATGTAGAGTTGGACTTGGATGGAACTTAGAATTTGAGTCAGAGGCAAAAAAGGATAATATTTTAGAAAGAGGCAGAGATGCTGTCAATGATGGTGATGTTAAGCAAGAAGGACCCAACAATTTCAAATGTAGCAAAGTATACAAAATCTATGAGTTTAGGCACAAATCATTTTATTTACCTGAAAATGCTAGTTTTGTTCAAATTTAAATATTTGGCAAACTTGATGACTTAGAGGTAAACGTAAAGACATTAAGAGGAGAAAGGAAAGTGAAGAGTTAATTTTTTGAGGTATAGGTATCAGACAATATTAAGGACTTTATATTTGTTATCTCATTTAATTTGCAAAAGTCTATGAGATAGGCAGTATTATTAATCATTCTTGACAGTTCAGAAGGCTGAAAGAGAAAGATTACCTAACCTATTCATGTTCATAAAACCAGTGAATAGTAGATCAAAGTCCAAACTCATAGTATATCACTACACATTTGTTGATATTGCTAAAACTAAAAGCAACAACAACAAAAAAGAAAACTGGTAATACTCATCTCTGGCTAAGATATGAAGCACTTAGAATCCACTACAATGCTGGAGGGGAAGCTAACGGTATAGCTATTTTTGGAAAAAACAGTTTTGCAGTTTCTTATATATTTAAACCTAGAACTAACACATATCCAGCCATCCCACTTCTGGGCATATGCATAAGATACATGAAAGGTTATATTCACACAGAAATCTGTATATGAATATAATAACTTTATTTATAACCTCCAAATAATGGGTACAACCCAGATGTCATTAGATTGATGTATGGGTAAAGAAACTGTGCTCCATTTTTACAGTAGAACACTACTAAGAATATAAAGAAATAAAATATTGATTTATACAACAATACAAATAAATCTTAAAAGCATTTCGCCAAACCCATGGACTACATATTTTATGATTTCATTTAGCTGACACTCTGGTAAAGGCAAAACTATAGATGTGGAAAACAGATAAAATGTTGCTGGGGATGAGGGTTGGGGCAGTGGGTTCCTAAAAAGGGAAGGAGTTTGGGGAGTATTAGAACTGTTCTCTATGATCCTGTGGTTTTAGATACTTAATTCTATGCATTTGTCAAAAGTCTATAGAATTTCACATCATAAAGAGTAGATTATATTGAATAAATTTCAAAAGAAACAAACAAACTGCCATGATATGGGGGTGGTGGTGAAATACTAATTCCCACAAATGAATCTAACAGTATTAAAAATGAATTACATAATCACACTGAAGGGAACGGGAAAAAAAGAAATTGACACATAACTTTGGAATTGTTTTGAGTGAATACTCTAAGGCTACCAGACATTGTACACAAATACTGTACTTTAATTGGTAAATTTGTTTCTCACAAGGATATATTTTGGCAAATCTGAAACTACTATAACTATATACTAAGATTAAAACAAGAAGTAGATAATGAGAGCCAGGTTTTTCATGGTCTGAGAAAAAAGTTGAAAATGAGGGAGAAGGCTGTAATAAACTTTATGGTACTGGATTGTAGTCAGAGCAATTAATACAGACTGTTTAAAAAAATTATATATACAAATAGATACAGAAATAATAACAGGTATGTGCATGTGTGTGTGAGTGTGCATGTGCATGGATTAATCTACAGAAATATATTTTCTAGCTCTATCCACTAACAGGGAGTAGAAACAGTGACACCCAAGTGAAAATTGGCATATTTAGCACCTATAACCTGGTATCTAAATACCTTTCTCCAGTGAAATTACACAAGGCTTCCTGGAAACCTAGAAGGACTCCAAGACTGAGGCAGGAAAAGTGCAAGATGAAACTGCAGCCTTTTGTAGTTCCAGGAAGTAAGGAAGTGCTAGAGAGAAAGAGAGAGAGACAGAGAGAGAGAAGGGGGTACAGGATCCCCTATGGAAGAGCTCTCAATGGCCAAAATGGAAACACCTTGTGAAACAGAATAACTACTGTCTTGAATTAAACCTCAAATTAAAAAAGAAGAAGAAGAAGAAGAATCACTACAGATATAAATAACTGAATAAACAAATGAGGAGTAAGGACAGCTCTTCCTGATAGAGAATTTCAATTAATAAATGTAGATAGAATAAGGGAAACAGAAAATTAACATTAGAACACCATAATTACTGCAGACAAGATCCACTGATAGCTGTTAAAATTCGGGGGCAGAAGTTAAACAGAAAAAAAAGATACTTGTATAGTCTAGAAGTATCTCTCCCTAAATACTCAGTTATTAGGAAGGGGGAAAATAGTAACTTTATAGGGAATAATTCTGGCAAATACCAATTTACCTGGTGGTATTTGGTTAAGGTTAACGTGACTACTAATACCACTAATGCCCATGGACATTGTGTGCCTAAAAATGGTGCACTGAAGGGAGCACATTACCTCTGTGGTGTTTTTCCTAATAATGCATGACTTCAATCTAAAAATGAGAAAACACCAGACAAGCCCAAACTCAGAACCATTCTACAAAATATCTGACAAGTGTCCTTGTCAAAGACAAGGAAAGACTGAAGAACTGTTAAAGTTTAAGGAGGCTAAAGAGATACCAAAAAGCAATGTGAAATATTTTTTAAAAATTTTTATTGTTATGTTAATCACCACACATTACATCATTAGTTTTTGATGTAGTGTTCCATGATTCATTGTTTGTGTATAACACCCAGTGCTCCATGCAGAATGTGCCCTCTTTATACCCATCACCAGGCTAACAACCCATTCTCCCACCCCCCTTCCCTCTAGAACCCTCAGTTTGTTTTTCAGAGTCCGTTTCACATGGTTTGTCTCCCCCTCCGATCTCCCCCCTTCAATCTTCCCCTCCTGCTATCTTCTTCTTCTTTTTTTTAAAACATATATTGTATTATTTGTTTCAGAGGTACAGATCTGTGATTCAACAGTCTTGCACAATTCACAGCGCTCACCATAGCACATAACCTCCCCAATGTCTATCACCCAGCCACCCC
>NW_023270431.1:13995807-14049011 GCF_011800145.1 Mirounga leonina
CCACTCCAGCAACCCTCAGTTTGTTTCCTGAGATTAAGAATTCCTCATATCAGTGAGGTCATATGATACATGTCTTTCTCTGATTGACTTATTTCGCTCAGCATAATACCCTCCAGTTCCATCCACATCATTGCAAATGGCAAGATCTCATTCCTTTTGATGGCTGCATAATATTCCATTGTATATATATACCACCTCTTCTTTATCCATTCATCTGTTGATGGACATCTTGGCTCTTTCCACAGTATGGCTGTTGTGGACATTGCTGCTATAAACATCAGGGTGCACATACCCCTTCGGATCCCTACATTTGTATCTTTGGGGTAAATACCCAGTAGTGCAATTGCTGGGTCATATGGTAGCTCTATTTTCAACTTTTTGAGGAACCTCCATACTGTTTTCCAGAGTGGCTGCACCAACTTGCATTCCCACCAACAGTGTAGGAGGGTTCTCCTTCCTCTGCATCCCCACCAACATCTGTCGTTTTCTGACTTGTTAATTTTAGCCATTCTGACTGGAGTGAGGTGATATCTCATTGAGGTTTTGATTTGGATTTCCCTGATGCTGAGTGATGTTGAGCACTTTTTCATATGTCTGTTGACCATTTGGATGTCTTCTTTGGAAAAATGTCTGTTCATGTCTTCTCCCAATTTCTTGATTGGATCATTTGTTCTTTGGGTGTTGAGTTTGATAAGTTCTTTATAGATTTTGGATACTAGCCCTTTATCTGATATGTCATTTGCAAATATCTTCTCCCATCCTGTCAGTTGTCTTTGGTTTTGTTGACTGTTTCTTTTGCTGTGCAAAAGCATTTTATCTTGATGAAGTCCCAATAGTTCATTTTTGCCCTTGCTTCCCTGGCCTTTGGTGATGTTTGTGGGAAGAAGTTGCTGTGGCTGAGGTCAAAGAGGTTGCTGCCTGTGTTCTCCTCTAGGATTTTGATGGACCCTGTCTCACATTTCGGTCTTTCAACCATTTTGAGTCTATTTTTGTGTGTGGTGTTAAGGAAATGGTCCAGTTTCATTCTTCTGCATGTGGCTGTCCAATTTTCCCAACACCATTTGTTGAAGAGACTGTCTTTTTTCCATTGGACATTCTTTCCTGCTTTGTCAAAGATGAGTTGACCATAGAGTTGAGGGTCCATTTCTGGGCTCTCGATTCTGTTCCATTGATCTATGTGTGTGTTTTTGTGCCAGTACCATACTGTCTTGATGATGACAGCTTTGTAATAGAGCTTAAAGTCCAGAATTGTGATACCACCAGCTTTGGTTTTCTCTTTCAACATTCCTCTGGCTATTCGGGGTCTTTTGTGGTTCCACACAAATTTTAGGATTATTTGTTCCATTTCTTTGAAAAAAGTTGATGGTATTTTGATGGGGATTGCATTGAATGTGTAGATTGCTCTAGGTAGCATTGACATCTTCACAATATTTGTTCTTCCAATCCATAGCATGGAACGTTTTTCCATTTCTTCGTGTCTTCCTCAGTATCTTTCATGACTAAATATTTTATAGTTCTCTGAGTACAGATCCTTTGCCTCTTTGGTTAGATTTATTCCTAGGTATCTTACGGTTGGGTGCAATTGTAAATGGAATCGACTCCTTGATTTCTCTTTCTTCTGTCCTGTTGTTGGTGTATAGGAATGCTACTGATTTCTGTGCATTGATTTTATATCCTGCCACTTTCCTGAATTCCTGTATGAGTTCTAGCAGTTTTGGGGTGGAGTCTTTTGGGTTTTCCACATAAAGCATCATATCATCTGCAAAGAGTGAAAGTTTGACTTCTTTGCTGATTCGGATGCCTTTTATTTCTTTTTGTTGTCTGATTGCTGTGGCTAGGACTTCTAATACTATGTTGAATAGCAGTGGTGAGTGGACATCCCTGCTGCGTTCCTGACCATAGGGGGAAAGCGCTCAGTTTTTTTCCATTGAGAATGATATTCACTGTGGGTTTTTCATAGATGGCTTTTATGATATTGAAGTGTGTACCCTCTATGCCTATACTCTGAAGAGTTTGGATCAAGAAAGGATGCTGTACTTTGTCAAATGCTTTTTCTGCATCTGTTGAGAGGATCATATGATTCTTGTTCTTTCTTTTGTTAATGTATTGTATCACGTTGATTGATTTGTGGATGTTGAACCAACCTTGCAGCCCAGGGATAAATCCCACTTGGTCGTGGTGAATAATTCTTTTAATGTACTGTTGGATCCTATTGGCTAGTATTTTGGTGAGAATTTTTGTGTCCATGTTCATCAGGGATATTGTTCTGTAATATTCCTTTTTGATGGGGTCTTTGTCTGGTTTGGGGAATCAAGGTAATGGTGGCCTCATAAAATGAGTTTGGAAGTTTTCCTTTCAATTCTATTTTTTGGAACCGTTTCAGAAGAATAGGTATTAATTCTTCTTTAAATGTTTGGTAGAAATTCCCTGGGAAGCCATCTGGCCCTGGGCTTTTGTTTGTTGGGAGATTTTTTATTACTGCTTCAATTTCCTTAGTGGTTATGTGTCTGTTCAGGTTTTCTATTTCTTCCTGGTTCGTTTTGGTAGTTGATACATCTCTAGGAATGCATCAATTTCTTCCAGGTTATCTATTTTGCTGGCATATAGTTGCTTATAATATGTTCTTATAATTGTTTGTATTTTTTTTGGTGTTGGTTATGATCTCTCCTCTTTCATTCATGATTTTGTTGATTTGGGTCATTTCCCTTTTGTTTTTGATAAGTCTGGCCAGCGGTTTATCAATCTTGTTAATTCTTTCAAAGAACGAGCTCCTAGTTTCATTGATCTGTTCTACTGTTCTTTTGGTTTCTATTTCATTGATTTCTGCTCTGATCTTTATTATTTCTCTTCTCCTGCTGGGTTTAGGCTTTATTTGCTGTTCTTTCTCCAGCTCCTTTAGGTGTAGGGTTAGGTTGTGTACTTGAGACCTTTCTTGTTTCTTGAGAAAGGCTTGTATTGCTATATACTTTCCTCTTAGGACCGCCTTTGCTGCATCCCAAAGATTTTGAACAGTTGTGTTTTCATTTTCATTGGTTTCCATGAATTTTTTTTAATTCTTCTTTAATTTCCTGGTTGACCCATTCATTCTTTAGTAGGATGCTCTTTAGCCTCCATGTATTTGAGTTCTTTCTGACTTTCCTCTTGTGATTGAGTTCTAGTTTCAAAGCATTGTGGTCTGAAAATATGCAGGGAATGATCCCAATGTTCTGGTACTGGTTGAGACCTGATTTGTGACCTAGGATGTGATCCATTTTGGAGAATGTTCCATGGGCACTAGAGAAGAATGTGTATTCTGTTGTGTTGGGATGGAATGTTCTGAATATATCTGTGAAGTCCATTTGGTCCAGTGTATCATTTAAAGTCTTTATTTCCTTGTTGATATTTTGCTTAGATGATCTGTCCATTTCAGTGAGAGGGGGGTGTTAAAGTCCCCCACTATTATTGTACCATTGTCTATGTGTTTCTTTGCTTTTGTTATTAATTGGCTTATATAATTGGCTGCTCCCATTAGGGGCATAGATATTTGCAATTGTTAGATCTTGTTGGATAGACCCTTTAAGTAGGATATAGTGTCCTTTCTCATCTGCCGTTCTCATTGATCAGTAAACTTGGTCTTCGCTGGCTGTTCTTGCTGATCTTCTGGGGGAGGGGCCTGTTGCCATGGTTCCCAAATGTCTTTGCTGGAGGTGGAATTGCCCCGCCCTTGCCCCTCCGGCTAAGTCATCTGCTCGGGTTTGCTCTCAGGAGCTCTTGTTCCCTGCAAACTTTCCGTACAGCTTTGGAGGATGAGAGTGAAAAACAGTGGCCTCCGAATCTCCACCCCGGAGGAGCCAAGAACTCGGGGCCTCACTCCTCAGTGAGCCCCCAGAGAAAAGCAGTGAATCACTCCCTTCTCCCCTGTCTCCAGCCAGACTCTGTGCTCACCCAGCCTGTAACCAAGCATTTCTATCTCTGGCACATGACCCCATTTGGAGTCTCCAAACCCAGCAGATTCCTGCGGTGTGCTCCTGCACCTTTCCTCCCAGGGGAAAAGGGGAGTCTCCCTGGATCTGCTGCTTGTTGGGTCTCTGCTGGATGAGCAGTGGCCCAACTGTGCTAAGGTCTATGGCAGCCCTGAGCTGAGAGCCCGTGCCTCTGCTCCGTCTCTGCAGCCGGCTTCCCCGCTCTGATACCTGGGAGCTCTGTTGCACTCAGGCACCCCCGGTCTTTCTGTGACCCCGAGGGTCCTGAGACCACACTGTCCCAGTGAGGGTTCCACCCCCTGCTTAGCCACTGGAGCGACATTCCTCAGCGGAGCAGACTTCTAAAAGTTCCGATTTTGTGCTCCACTGCTCTATCACTTGCCAGAAGTGGCCGACAAAAGTCTCTCCCCCACCGCCATCTATCCTCCTGAATATCACCTTAGATTCACTTCTCTGCACGTCCTACCTTCCAGAAAGTGGTCGCTTTTCTGTTCAGAGAGTTGTTGCCATTCCTTTCTTTGATCTCCTGTTGAGTTCGTGGGTGTTCAGAAAGGTTTGATCCTTATCCAGCTGAATTCCTGGGACCAGACGAAATCCAGGTCTCCTACTCCTCTGCCATCTTGCTCCGCCCCCCAGCAATGTGCAATCTTAAGCTAAATCCTGGAATGAAAAAAAGGACATTAGTGAGGGAAAGTTGAAATTCAAAGAAATTCTGTAGTTTAGGGTGCCTAGGTGGCTTAGTCAGTTAAGTATCCAACTCTTGATATCGGCTCAGGTCATGATCTAAGGGTGGTGAGATTGAGCCTCACATTGGGCTCTATGCTGGGCATGGAGCTTGCTTAAGATTCTCTATTTCCCTCTCCCTCTGCCCCCTTCTCTTGCTCTCTCTAAAAAAAAAAAAAAAAAAAGAAAGAAAGAAAGAAAGAAAAGAAAGAAAAGAAGAAAGAAAAAGAAATTTTATAGTTTAATGGTATTTCCTCAATGTAAATTTATTATTTATGATAATTATTCTCTGATTTTGTATGTTATTAACATAAGGGAAAACTGGATAAAGGATATACTGTTTTTTAATGTATTTTATAAGACTAAATTATTTCAAAAAATAAAACGTGCTTCTAGTCAACCTAGGCCAATAAGAACATGTTTCAACAACCCTTCTCATCACTCTAAGACCATTAAAAGAATTGATAAAATATAAAAATTATACAAATTATAATATCAATTTCCCAAAATATAAAAACCTTCTCCTGGATCAAAAATAGACAAGAGAAGTGGCTAAGAGGGCTGAACCACAACCTGAGCTCTGGGTCTAGAAATAGGTCTAGGTAGTTAAAACAGGGTAATGGGAAAGAATAATGCTTCATATGAGTAAGGCAATGAATCCAGTCACTGAAACAAGGAACCACAGAAAAGAGATAAAAGACAGAGAGATTATAGGCTGGATTCTTTTTTTTTTTTTTTTTTTTAAAGATTTTATTTATTTATTGGAGAGCGAGCGAGAGAGAAACAGCATGAGAGAGGAGAGGGTCAGAGGGAGAAGCAGGCTCCCCACTGAGCCGGGAGCCCGATGTGGGACTCGATTCCAGGACCCTGGGATCATGACCTGAGCTGAAGGCAGTCGCTTAACCAACTGAGCCACCCAGGCGCCCTATAGGCTGGATTCTTAAAGAGCCACTCCCAATCTTTCCTCCTTAGCTTTCTTTTCTAATAGTTATATAAATAAAAATATTTTAATTCTCAGACTCCTTTAAAGCTAGATCATGATACCTTTCTAATCCTTGGTGTGGAAGTGTTAGTTTTGGATGAGGACTTTTTGGCCCGAACATAATCTTGTTAAAGGAAAATCCTAGGGCCATCCCTGTTATTTCTCTGTGAAAATGTAACATGATATCTCAAGGTGCAGCTGTTGTATTGAGACCATAATGATGAACCCACACATTATGGACGACAGAGCATGAAGACAGATAGAACCAGCTTTTTTGATGACATCCTTGGGCTTTATACCAGTGATGGCATCTTGTCTCTGTGCATCTTATGTGGGAAAAACAAACCCTTCAGTTGTTTAGGTTCTGTTTTCTTCTTTATTCACAGCAAAGTGAAATTTTAACCAGGTCAGAGAAAAGCTAAAATTCTGCCAGTCGAAATGAGAATGCCAACATAATTCCAAAGCATGTGAATAAGTCTTATAAAAAATGAGTAAAAACTAATCATAAAAGTATGAATTCACTCTAGAAAGGATTAAAAAATGAGCAATTTGAAAAAATCTTTAGAATAAGAATGTTTAGAGTTCAAAGTGATGACTGAAGGAATAACACCCGTGAAATAGAACAAAAATTCATGAAATAAAAGATACAGAACTAAAACACGAACCAATAGGCTGAAAGGGAGAAAAAAAACAATTTGAAATCATGGAGAAAATTTATGATATATATCCCTAGCAAACTAGAAATAAAGGAGACCTTAATTTCATTAAAAAAAAATCTAAGAAAACATCATACAAAATGATGAAACATTAGAAGCATTTTATATAGATATTAGTTTTGAAGACATGGATCTAGAAATTCAACTTAGTTTGAGGATTTTATGGGAACTGATCAACTTAATGAATTTATATCAAAGAATTAGGGTCAACAATAACTAAAACAATTTTGAAGAAAAATAAGATATTGTAAGGGTTTCATTTATGAAATCTATTATTTATTTGATTTTAAAAGACTTTATTTGAGAGAGAGAGAAAGAGAGCATGGACATGCATGTGTGAGTGGGGGCAGGGGCAGGGGCAGAGGGAGAGGGAGAGGGACAAGCAGACTTCCCACTGAGCTTGGAGCATGACACAAGGCTGGATCATAGGACCCTGAGACCATGACCTGAGCTGAAGTCAGACACTTAACCCACTGAGCCACCCAGGCGTACCTATCAATATTTATTTTAAGTTATAGTTCTAAAGAACAGCACTTTAGCTGTGTTTAGTATTAGTGTTTATTAATTTAGTAATATTATTTAGTTTAGTATTATTGCAGGGATATGCACAAGAACAGATCAATATATTTTTGAAAACTTAGCAAATGATAGAGATGCCAAACAGATTAGCTGTTAAGTAATGAATTTGTTAATAAATGTTGCTTTATAATTGGCTCTCCATATGGGAAAAAATAAAATTAGATTCCTGCCTTACATCATAAATATGCAAAATAATTCAAGGATTGCTAAAGACTAAAATATAAAAAGCAAGATGTTAACATTGAATTTTAGAAGAAATTACCACCTAATATTTTTATGGATTCAGAATAATGAAGTTATTTCTTGAACAGGTTACCAAAACAAAACCATAAGTATGTCAATATCACAATAAAATAGTTGATCAGACGGCAAAAATCTAGGTTTGGTAAAGGAATTGATAAAAGTTTGTATTCAACTGCTACAAATCAAACCCCAGACAGAAATAATAAGATCAAAGTCACAAAAATGTGTGTAAGTTTGGTTAATAAATTCAAACATGTAGACAGTTTTTATTTAGTCTCTTATTTAGTTTATCAAAAGGACTGTCCAGGTGGATACCAGATTGGATGGAATCATAATGGAAATCACAAACAAATCTAGCATCCTTAGTTAAGTACAGGCATACCTTTTTTTTTTCTTTACTGTTCTTTATTGTGCTTCACAATTAATACAGGCAATAATATGGGGAAAATAAAGTTAAATAAAAAGGAAAGTAAAAATGTGGGAGCCTAATTTTTACAAATCCATTCTAGTTTTTAATAGAACTTAACACATTTTTTAAGCAACAGAGAAATACTAGAAACAGCCTAAATATAGAATAGGAGAATAATTAGATAAAAACTTCTGCATTCATACACTGAGTCAAATATTAATTGAATTAATCCATTACCTCTAGGATTTTGTTAAATACAGACATACCTCATTTTTTTGTGTTTCACTATATATATATATATATATATATATATATATATATATATATATATATTTATTTATTTATTTATTTATTTATTTTTCAATTGGCAACCCTGCATCAAGTAACTCAATTCATGCTATTTTTCCAACAATATTTGTTCATTTCATGTCTCTGTGTCACATTTTGGTAATTCTCACAATTTTTTCAAACTTTTTCATTATTATGTTTGTTATAGTGACCTTGATCAGTGCTTTTTGATGTTACTATTGTAATTGTTTTGGGATACCACAAACTGCACCTAGATAAGACAGTGAACTTTATTGATAAATGACTGCTCCACCAACTGGCCATTCCTCCATCTCTCTCCTTATCCTTGGGCCTCCATTTTCCCTGAGACAAAATAATATTGAAATTAGGTCAGTTAATACTACAAAGGCCCCTAAGTTTTCAAGTGAAAGGAAAAGTCTCATGTCTTTCACTTTAAATAAAAAACTAGAAATGAGTAAGGTAAGGGAGGAAGGCATGTTGAAAGCTGAGATAGGCTGAAAGCTATGCTTTTTGTGTCCAACAGTTAGTCACATTATGAATATAAAGGAAAAGTCCTTGAAGGAACTTAAAAGTGCTACTCCAGTAAATGCATAAATGATAAGAAAGTGAAATAGTCTTATAGATGAGATGGAAAAAATGTTAGTCTGGAGAGGAGATCAGACCAACTACAACATTTTCTTAAACTAAAGCCTAATTTAGAGCAAGGCCCTAACTCTTTTTAATTCTGTGGAGGCTGAGAGAAGTGAGAAAGCTGCAGAAGCAAAGTTTGAAGCTAGGAGAGGCTGACTCTCGAATTTTAACATAAAAGTGCAAGGTGATGCACCAAATGCTGATGTAGAAGCTGCAGCAAGTTATCCAGAAGATCTAAAGATCATTAATGAAGGTGGCTACACTAAACAACAGGTTTTCAGTGTACACAAAACAGCCTTATATTGGAAGAAGGTGCCATCTAGGACTGTCATAGATGGAGGGGAGAAGTCAGTGCCTGGCTTCAAAATTTCAAAGGACAGGCTGACTCTCTTAGGGTTAGTGCAGCTGGTGACTTTCAGTTGAAGTCAATGTTCATTTACCATTTTGAAAGTCCTAGGGTCCTTAAGAATTATGCTAAATCTAGTCTGCCTGTGTTCTATAAATAGAACAACAATCCTAGATGACAGGGTATCTGTTTGCAACATGGTTTACTGAATATTTTAAGCCCACTCTTGAGACCTACTGCTCAGAAGAAAAAAGATTCCTTTAAAAATATTACTGCTTATTGATAATGCCTCCAGTCACCCAAGAGCTCTGATGGAGATGTGCAAGATTAATGTTGTTTTAATGCTTACTAACACAACATACATTCTGCAGCTCATAGATCAAGATGTAATTTCAACTTTCAAATCTGATTTTCTTAAGAAATACATTTTGTAAGGCTATGGTTGCCATGGATAGTTATTCCTTCCATGTATCCGGGCAAAGTAAATTGAAAACCTACCTGAAAGGATTCATCATCCTAGATGCTATTAAGAACATTCATGATTCATGGGAAGATGTAAAAATATCTAATTTAACAACAGTTGGGAGCAGTTGATTCTAATCCTCATAGATGACTTTGGGTTCACAGCGTCAGTGGAAGACGTAACTGCAGATGTAGTGGAAATAGCAAGAGAACTAGAATTAGAAGTGGAACCTGAATATGTGACTGAATTTCTACAATCTCATAATAAAACTGGAACAGATGAAGAGTTGCTTCTTATGGATCAGCAAAAAAAGTGGTTTCTTGAGATGAAATCTATCCTGGTGAAGACGCTGTGAAGATTGTTGAAACAACAGACAGTTTAGTTGATAGAGCAATGGTAGAGTTTGAGAGGATTGACTCCAATCATGAAAGAAGTTCTATTGTGAGTAAAATGCCACCAAAGAGCAGACCATGCTACAGAAAAATCTTTGAGGAAAGAAAATCAATTACTGCAGCAAACTTTGTTGTCATATTTTAAGAAATTGCTACAGCCACTGCAATCTTCGGCAACCACTACCCTGATCAGTAAGCAGGCATCAACACAAAGATAAGACCCTCCAACAGCAAAATGACTATGACTTGCTGAAGGCTTAGATGGTGGTTAGCATTTTTTTAGTAATAAAGTATTTTTAAATTAAAGTATGTACATTTTTTAGACATAACATTCCACACTTAATATGCAGCAGTATAGTGTATTCATAACTTTTACTTGCACTAGGATACCAAGACATTCATTTGACTCACCTTATTGTGAAATTTGTTTTATCATAATGTTTGTTGTATTGTAGTGGTCAGGAACTAAAGTTTTGATATCCCTGAGGTAACACATAAAAAACATCCATCATTTTTTATGTGCTACCTCACCTACTCTGAGTAGGTCACTAACTCTCTAGGTTAAGTAAGTAAAGTTGTAATTGCAAGAAAAATAAGAATAAAAATAAAAACATAAAATGAAGACATTAATGTAATCCCACGTATTAGCAATTTTGTAATCATTTGTAATCATACCAATTGTACATGATGATTTTATCTGCATTTTAAGCATTTAAAGCATTTAAGAGAATTATATATATTAGGCTTATAAGGAGTGTAATGAATTAAGTTTGTAGCCAATTCTCAGATGTTTGGAGTTATCTAAGTAACTATTTTTAGTGATTTATTTATTGTGTCATATTGTTTGAGAATATGTTTGAGAAATGTTTGAGAATTAATAGGCATTATATAAGGTCCAAATGGACATGAAAGGATATGTCAAAAAGAGAAGAAAGATTTATATAGTTGAACATAATAAAATTAAAACAGATATATGTACACCATAAATGTACTGAAATTTGGCTCATCTTCTAAAATGTATTTTAAAATATCTTTAAAATATCTTCATTTTTTTTAAATATGAAAAAAGGAAAAGAAAAATATATGAATCAACTGAAAAACTGAGAATTGGAGAATATAGTGAGTTTACTGAATAGAAAATTGATATACAGAATCAGTAACCTCATCTGCCAATGGGAAGCAATTCAAAAATATAGTAGAACAAATGATCTTACTTATAAAAGCAAAAAAAAAAAAAGTAAAGTAAAAATATACTTAAGTAAAGGACAAAATTTAAAGTTAAAATAATATGGAGGTATAAAAAGTAATTTTATAGAAAGGCATGTTTTATTCTAGTAGAATATTTTAAAGTTATAATGATGTTGATTTTATCTAAATTAATCTATATATTTAAATATATACAAATAAAATATCAACAAGATATTTTTGAATATAGCCAAGTTGTTTCTTAAGTTCAGAATTGTAAATATCATTGGGAAAATGTTTAAAAAAAATTTAATGGGAAGGGACCAACTTTGGGAGAAACTGAAAAATAGTATATAACTATGGTCATCTTATGTAAAAACCAAAAATAAAATAGAACAAAAAGAGAATCCAGGTATTGAACCTAATTGTTTAGTTCACAATTAAAATGGAGTTCCACACTGATTGGAAAAGAAGTATCATTCAATAAATAGAACTGGGATTAGGGGTTACCTGTATGGGGTGGGGGGAAGGAAACTTGAATTCTAACATGATCTCCTACTGGGAGAAATTTCAGATGATCCACAATTATAGTAAAAAAATATGAAGCCATAAAATAATGGAAAAGATATGATTGATACTTTTATGGTTTTGAAGTGGAATATCCTCTAAACATAAAACTAACTTGAACAGTCATAAAATAAAAACTGACCAATATGAGTGGGCAAAAATTAAAATTGTGGAGGTATAGAAAAAGACTGAAATCTAGTCAAAGTAAAACACATGAGCTATTTTATTCACTTTTATGATAGTATCCATAAATTAACAAGCTCTTGAAAACATTATGTGTAAAAGACAATTTAGCAACAGAAAATATGTAAAAATCTGCTCAAACTCAGTCATGATAAGAAAACATTAAAATAACACAATTTTACCCATACTATATATTTATTTTATTATGTTATGTTAATCACCATATATTACATCATTAGTTTTTGATGTAGTGTTCCATGATTCATTGTTTGCATATAACACCCAGTGCTCCATACAGAACGTGCCCTCTTTAATACCCATCACCAGGCTAACCCATCCCCCCACCCCCCTCCCCTCTAGAACCCTCAGTTTGTTTCTCATAGTCCATAGTCTCTCATGGTTCATCTCCTCCTCCAATTTCCCCCTCTTCATTTTTCCCTTCCTACTATCTTTTTTTTTTTTTTAACATATAATGTATTATTTATTTCAGAGGTACAGGTCTGTGAATCATCAGTCGTACACAATTCACAGCGCTCACTCTAACACATACCCTCCCCAATGTCCATCACTCAGCTACCCAATCCCTCCCATCCCCCACCACTCCAGCAACCCTCAGTTTGTTTCCTGAGATTAAGAATTCTTCATGTCAGTGAGGTCATATGATACATATCTTTCTCTGATTGACTTACTTCGATTTAAGCTCCTTTTTGAGAACAGAGAATCTTGTCTGTTTTGGTCACTGAAGTATTTTATTTTATTTTATTTATTTATTTTTATTATGTTATGTTAATCACCATACATTACATCATTAGTTTTTGATGTAGTGTTCCATGATTCATTGTTTGCATATAACACCTAGTGCTTCATTCAGTATGTGCCCTCTTTAATACCCATCACCAGGTTAACCCATCCCCCCACCCCCCTCCCCTCTAGAACCCTCAGTTTGTTTCTCAGAGTCCATAGTCTCTCATGGTTCATCTCCCCCTCAGATTTCCCCCCTTCATTTCTCCCTTCCTGCTATCTTCTTCTTCTTCTTCTTTTTTTAACATATAATGTATTATTTGTTTCAGAGGTACAGGTCTGTGATTCACAGTCTTACACAATTCACAGCTCTCATCATAGCACATACCCTCCCCAGTATCTATCACCCAGCCATCCCATCCCTCCCACCCCCCACCACTCCAGCAACCTTCAGTTTGTTTCCTGAGATTAAGAATTCCTCATATCAGTGAGATCATATGATACATGTCTTTCTCTGATTGACTTATTTCGCTCAGCATAATACCCTCCAGTTCCATCCACCTTGTTGAAAATGGCAAGATTTCCTTCCTTTTGATGGCTGCATAATATTCCATTATATATATATATATCACCTCTTCTTTACCCATTCATCTGTCGATGGACTTCTTGGCTTTTTCCATAGTTTGGCTATTGTGGACATTGCTGCTATAAACATCAGGGTGCACATACCCCTTCGGGTCCCTACATTTGTATCTTTAGGGTAAATACCCAGTAGTGCAATTGCTGGGTCCTATGGTCGCTCTATTTTCAACTTTTTGAGGAACCTCCATACTGTTTTCCAGAGTGGCTGCACCAACTTGCATTCCCACCAACAGTGTAGGAGGGTTCCCCTTCCTCTGCATCCCCGTCAACATCTGTCATTTCCTGACTTGTTAATTTTAACCATTCTGACTGGTATGAGGTGGTATCTCATTGAATTTTTGATTTGGATTTCCCTGATGGCAAGCGATGTTGAGCAGTTTTTCATGTGTCTGTTGGCCATTTGGATGTCTTCTTTGCAGAAATGTCTGTTCATGTCTTCTGCCCATTTCTTGATTGGATCATTTGTTCTTTGGGTGTTGAGTTTGATAAGTTCTTTATAGATTTTTGATACTAACCCTTTATCTGAAAAGACATTTGCAAATATCTTCTCCCATCCTGTTGGTTGTCTTTTGGTTTTGTTGACTGTTTCTTTTGCTGTGCAAAAGCTTTTTATCTTGATGAGGTCCCAATAGTTCATTTTTGCCCTTGCTTCCCTTGCCTTTGATGATGTTTCTAGGAAGAAGTTGCTGTGGCTGAGGTCAAAGAGGTTGCTGCCTGTGTTTTCCTTTAGGATTTTGATGGACTCCTGTCTCACATTTCAGTCTTTCAACCATTTTGAGTCTATTTTTTGTGTGTGGTGTAAGGAAATGGTCCAATTTCATTCTTCTGCATGTGGCTGTCCAATTTTCCCAACACCATTTGTTGAAGAGACTGTCTTTTTTCCATTGGACATTCTTTGCTGCTTTGTCAAAGATTAGTTGACCATAGAGTTGAGGGTCCATTTCTGGGCTCTTGATTCTGTTCCATTGATCTATGTGTGTGTTTTTGTGCCAGTACCATACTGTCTTGATGATGACAGCTTTGTAATAGAGCTGGAAGTCCGGAATTGTGATGTCGCCAGCTTTGCTTTTCTTTTTCAACATTCCTCTGGCTATTTGGGGTCTTTTCTGGTTCCATACAAATTTTAGGATTATTTGCTCCATTTCGATGAGAATCTTTGAAAACAGTCATTCACAGGATGCCTGGGTGGCTCAGTTGGTTGTGTCTGCCTTGGGCTCAGGTCATGATTCCAGGGTCCTGGGATCAAGTCCCGCATTGGGCTCCTTGCTCAGTGGGGAACCTGCTTCTCCCTCACCTGCTCTGCCTGCTGCGCCCCCTGCTTGTGCTCTCTCTCTCTCTGACAAATAAATAAAATCTTTAAAAAAGAAAGAAAACAGTCATTCTCATACATTGTTGTAGAAACTTTAAATTTTTTTTTTTAAGATTTTATTTATTTATTTGAGAGAGAGAGAATGAGAGAGAGCACATGAGAGGGGGGAGGGTCGGAGGGAGAAGCAGACTTCCTGCAGAGCAGGGAGCCCGATGCGGGACTCGATCCAGGGACTCCAGGATCATGACCTGAGCCGAAGGCAGTCGCTTAACCAACTGAGCCACCCAGGCGCCCTGTTGTAGAAACTTTAAATTGGAACAATCTCAAGAGTGTAATTTGGCAATATATATCAACATAAAAATACATGTGACCTTCAATTCAGCAAGTCTACTCTAGGAATTTATCTAACAGTTATTCCTACACCCACATGTCAACAACAACAGCAATATCTATCTATCTATCTATCTATCTATCTATCTATCTATCTATCTATCTATAGATAGATAGATTCATTGCAGCATTGTTTGTCTTATCAAAATAATGTGAACCACCATTATTAGGTAGCTAGTCTAATAAAGTATGGTACATTCATACAATAAAATGTCATTTGCTCAGGTAAAAGTATTTTCTATGCATTGTTCAGTGAAGAGAACAAGGTTGAAAAATATCAGGTGTGCACTGTTCTAGGTAGTAGGAATTTAAATAGTAAAAAGAAAGAGTTCCTGCCTTCAAGAAGCTTTTATTCTGATAGTAGAAGATAAGTAACAAAAATGTAAATAAATCAATTAATATAAATATATAAATTCATATCTATTTAGAAATCTAATGTGACCAGTTCTTACATGTTGGTGATAATTGGGTGTAATTTTAAGATAATACTTTTAACAAAGTAAAAAAAGAGAAATTTCTACTTTCATGTAATAGTTTTATTGTTTGGTGAAAATGCCTTTTGGGAAAATACATGACACAAAATTTCACATAAAATATTTCTTCATACTGAAACATTATTTTTGGAGTAATCTTATTTGAAAGTGGAAGTATATGTGGATATCAGAAAAATTGAAATTATATCTCAATTTGGAAATCACTGTTGATGTATTCTTTGTCCATTTTAATTTTATTTAGTAGGTGTAATGAGATAGGCCATAACAGACAAGAGGCCTGATACCTCACATCCATGCCTTCATGTGCATGGGTGATAACACAGGCTTAGGGGAAGCTCCAGCAACTTTATTGAAGTGTTTATTGATTGAAAGTTGGTAGAATCAGTAATAAGGAAAAGTGACTTCTTTCCTCCAAAACTATTCCATACTTTAAAGCATTTCAGTCATAATGTTTAAGTATGGAAAATTATGTTTCTGTTTATCATCACCCTCTGGATGCACCCATTAGGGCCTTACTCTATAATGGTAATGTATTTTTCACATAATTTCAAAATACAAAGATATACATTTAATTCTGCAGAGAGCTTAATGTGTAGATTGCTTGTCTCTCCTCAACAAGGGTTTTATACTTTTTCAAGGCCTTAGGTATAAAGATGTTCTGAGAAGCATATGGTATACATTGTAGGTTTTTAATATATATATATATATATATAATTACTGTTTTGAGAGGGAACAGAACATGAGATAAATTCATTCCTTATATTATTTTTCTTGGATGAAACTTCAGCGGACTGGTGAAAATGTCTATTACAGAATTTATTGGCACATAAGCAATTTGCCATAGAAATCTTCCTGAAATCTTCCTTCTCAAATTCACCATGAAGGTCTCAGTTTCAATTTCAGATATTTCACTACTAAAATATTCTCTTAGGATGACTCTCATTTCAAAGCTGGAAGCCAAGTGAAACTTTAAAATGATTCTGATCATAAAGCTAAATATATCTATTATTTAAAATATTCTATATAATTAGCAATAACTATCAAAAATTTATAAAGTAAGGCTTTACAGGTGTAAACTTATTTTATACTCTGTGCTATAAGGTGTGGCAGTTGTCTCTGTTTAATTTTTTATGTTTATTTATTTCATTTGAGAGATCCTTAAATTGATTTTTTTTATTGAAGTGTAATTGACATAAAATTTTCTATTAGTTTCAGGTGTACATCATAGTGGTTTGATATTTTATACACTACAAAATGATCCCCATGATAAGTCTAGTTACCATCTGTCACTATACAATCTTATGACAATATAATTAATTATATTCCCTATGCCATACATTATATCCTCATGATGTATTTATTTTATAACTGCCTTAAATTGATTTACTTTATTTAGAAATTTCACTTATGGCATCACACATAAGTGGAAATTCACACCATTTAAAAAATGCTTCTTTCTCTCTGGATGAATAGATAGATAGGTAGGTAGGTAAATGGATGATAGAATTCCCCAACACCAAAAGAAAATACACAGGATTTTAATGCAGAATGTAAGACAAATACGTTCTAATTTATTTCCTTATTACTACAAAACAAAACCAACAAACCAAAAAACATCGATATTTTTGAGTGCTATGCTCCCTCCATTTGCTGTCCCTATCATTATACTGCTCTTCAGAGACAAGCTTCTACTCCATTATATACTCAAATTGTCTCCATTTTCTCATTTTCTATTTCTTCTCAATTTGCTATTATCTTTAAACTCCATTGGTCATGAAACTTGTTAAGTTCTTCAATGGCCTACTCTAATTAATCAATAAGCACATTTCAGTTAACAACTTACTTTATCTCTGAGAAAGTACCTAGCATTTCCCTCACTTTTAAGATAGTCTCTTTCACTGGCTTTTGGATACCATGCTTTCTTGGTTAGTTGATGATCAACTGCATTTAACAGAAAAATACTAAAATAATGGCTAAGACAAGAAATACATTTTGTTCTCATCTAAAATAGTTCTAGAGTTAGGAAGTGTAGGGGGTCTGGCAGCTCCAAGATATCATTGCAGATCCAGGATCCTATTTTTCCATGCCATTCCATAAGGCCATCTTCTGGTCCAATGTGGCTACTAGAGTTCTAGCTATTAGGTCTACATTGAAGGCCAGAAAGAGAAGCCAGATGGTAAGATAAAAGTGCTCTTCCTTCCAACTGAGTCAACTTCCAACTTTAAGCCAACTTCTTACTCCACAGTCTACTCTTGAGAAACATAATCATATGGTCATGGCTAAGAAAAGGAAGCGTGGGAAATAAAATCACCTACTGGAATATAATTGAAGTTCTTTTTAAAAAGAAGGAGAAGGGAGGTACTGATTGCAACTATGCATCCTTGCTCCGTTACATGTGTCCTCTCTCTTCAGCCTCTACAACCTCACCTTTTATAGTAACTTCTTAAAACCAAAATTTAAATATATTAAATTCTCTTCTATCTTAGCATAGCTATAACCATATTGCCAGCTTTTAAATTCCAGCTTGACCACCTACTAGCTCTGGGATCGCAGAAAAGTAACTTAATTTCTTCATTCTCCAGTTTTGTCCCATAAAAGGTAATGGTGATAGGTACTACCTTCTTGAATCATTGAGAGGGTTAATATTTATAATACACTTAGAATATCACCATGGTACATAGTATGTGCTATATTACTCATTTGCTTATATTTAATTATTTTTATCTGAGTATAGTTGACACACAATATTGCATTAGTGTTAGGTGTATGACATAGTGATTCAACATCTCTATACTTTATGCTATACTCATCACAAGTGTAGCTACCACCTGTCACCATGCAACACTATTACAATATCATTAACTATATTTCCTGTGCTGTGTCTATTATTCCTATGACTTATTCATTCCATTACTGGAAATCTGTACCTCCCACTTCCCTTCATTCATTTTGTCCATTCTGCCTCCCTCCTCCCCTCTGGCAACCATCAGGTCATTCTCTGTATTTATAGGTCTGATTCTGCTTTTTGTTTGTTCATTTATTTATTTATTTTAGATTCCACATATGAGTTAAATCATATGGTATTTGCCGTTCTCAGTCTGATTTATTTCATTTAGTGTAATACCCTCTAGGTCCATCCATGTTGTTGCTAATTGCAAGATTTCATTCTTTTTATGGCTGCTATGTTATGGATACTGATACTGCTGATAGCATTTGAATTCACCATTAACAATCCAGCCCACCCAGAATGTGAACCTGAATTCTAGGTCTAATAGTGAGCATGCTAGCAGAAGGAATGTAGCTCTTGTGTTCTTCATCATTTCAGATGACATGTTTACCCACTTCTAGGTTTAGTGTCTACTCTCCTTCAAGCAACTTTTAAGACTAAATTCATACATTTTCTCTATTTCTGTTTTCATCAGTCAGCAAAAACATGCAATCCTCTTATCATGGGTTCTCTAAAACACCATAACCTAAAATCTTCATCGTGTCTGACCCAGCCCCACACCCAACCTATTGCCCACTGCACAAATCCTTTTACTGCACCCAGTAGAATCAAGCTTCATAATTGACAAACTCCCCTCAACTTGCAAACTCTTCTATGAGTGTGTTCTTAATATCCTTGTTTTAAGTGAAACTCTCTCTGTTATGAGAACATTTATCTGGCAGAAGACTTCCAAGAAGTGACTATTTTTTCAAACCTCAAGTTTGACGTGAGATTGGGCTTATTCATACTCCTTGTTGTACCACCCATCCAGATCATTATTATTAACTCTTTTGTAAAACTAAACATAAAAACTTGGTTAAGTCTTTCATAAATATCACTTAATTGCTTTCTGTTGTTGTCATTTGCTGGCTTTCAGACAATTCTTTCTAATTTTTCAAAGAATTTGACATATATTTAATAGACCTCATTAAGAACAGAAGTTTGCCATCTTCCCAGGTCACTTCAACACTCAAGTGATTTATCCATCTTCTTATGTAGTTCTTGACCTTCTTACCTCCAGAGTCATCCACATTTATTCCCTTTCAACCTCTTAGTCTGTCTATCTCTCCAAGTATCTTCAGCATTTCATTCTGGCCACAAACTTCTTTCAGAATTTGTTTATCTAAATATTTGTGTCTAATTTTTATTGCAGTCAAACTGTAGTCCACTGACTTCGTTATCCTAATACATTGGCCTCCTCCTTTTTTATTTTCTTGTGACTCAGCTTAGATTAATAAGTTATTATTCAAATAATTCTTTTTCCAGCATTACCAACTTTCTTGATTCTGTTTTAGTGGCATCCATTTGGTAAAATCCGAACCCTGGAAGAAACCAACCACCCAATTTCTCTGCACCTGAACCCAGGTAGTCAAGCAATATGGCAAGATATTACCCAATTGGGTCTTCTGGTTTCACTATAAATTCATGGTCACTGGCCTTAAGTGGGTCTTTCAACACTGCTCAGAAATCTTGCTGTATGTCTTTGAAAAACATACATTCTCCTATTTAAATAATGCCCTTTTCAAACCTTTTCCATTGTACCACAATTTTTGATCTTCCTATCTTCCCTGCTCAGTGTTTATGATTACCCTATGATTTACTGAAAAAGAGAATCTGTTAGAGGAGCCCTCCCTCAATTTCATGATAAGAAACATAAAAAAAATGACTTATATCTGTCCATATCCTGTGCTTCTTCCTGCTACTGACCCTTATCTAAGAGTGCTGCTTCCACTGGTGTTTGGCATCTCAACTTTGTTGCAGGAAATTCACACTAAAGATTATACTTTCTTTCTCCAAATATTCTAATGTATAGAATACATTGGGTTCTTCACTTCTGCTCTTTCTTGCTAATCCAAATATTTAATTTTTTCCCTAAAAATATTGTCTCTATATGCTCTCTCCATTTCTTCACTTCCAAACCACTTCTTGACCCATTCTAATTTGATAGCTTGCTATTGCTCTATGCTCAATTAGCTTTTGATTAGGTCATGTATCTTCTCTTTCTTAACATAACCAGCACTTTTTAGTCGGTTTAACTTTCTGGCAGGTCCTTTTTCATCTCTTGTCTAGTCTCAGCTTCTATCCAGCTTTAAATGTTAGCATTTCTTGAGGCTGGCTTCTTAGGAAATTTCTCATTTTATATTATTTCCCATGTAATCTTATTGAAACCCATCTCTTTAATTACCACAGTGTCAAAGTTAACTCACTAACATATTTTTAAATAGATTTGTAGACATCAACATCTCTGAGTTCTAGAGTTGTTTCTTTAACTTTCTCCCAGACAACTTTTCTTAGTTTAAAGCCAGCCTAAACTTAATACGTGCAAACCATATTCAGGATCACCTTCTGTCTCAGTCAGCTTTATCTGCTATAATGAAATACCAGGAGCTGGGTGACTTAAACAACAGAAATTTTTTCCACAGTTTTAGAGGCTGGAAAGCCCAAGAACAAGGTGCCATGAAGGTAAATTTCAATCTGAGGTCTTTTCTCTTGGTTTGTAGGTGGCTGTTATCTCATTGTGTGTTCAAATGGCCTTTCTTCACTGTGTGCTTATAGAATGAGAGAGGGAGAGAGAGAGACAGAAATTTCTCTCTTTTCCTCTCTTTATAATACCACTAAAGCTATTGGATTAGGACCTTACCCTTATGACCTCATTTAACCTTAATTATCTCCTTATAGGCCCTCTCCAAATATAGTTCCATCGGATTTAAGGTTTCAATATATGAATTTGGGGAGAGCACAATTTAGTCCATATCACTTCCCCATATGCAAACATGCATATTGAATAATGCATGAAGCAGAGGGCAATTTGACATAATCTAAGAAATATATCCATAAAACCAACAACCAGCCAAAAATTAAAACATTACCAGTATCTCAGATGCCCCTTGGCCCCTTCTCAATCCTCCCACCATCATTCAAAGGAAACTGCCATTTTACTTCTCATGCCATAGTTAGTTTTCCCTATGTTCATATTTTTTTCTATCTGGCTTTATTTTTTCTCAAAGGTGTGTTTATTAGATTTATCCATGTTGTTGATATAATTAAATTATTTTATTTAATGGTGCTGTTTAGTAATTTGCCATTAGAAGAAATAAAATGATCTAGGTATAATTTTGCCTTTATTGTATGATTTGGTCAGTATTTGCCACCCACTTACCCATACAATTGATTTTATGATAGTAACCATGTCTAACTTTACTTATTTTACCCCCAGATCCTGGTATTTTTTTATTGACCCATGGCTGAAACTTGATGAGTTACTTGGCAAATGCAGAATCAATTAGCAATCTTTGAGAGATACAATCCATGTCTGTAGCTTTAATTATAAGACTGATATTTGTTCCCATCTGCTTAGAATCTTCCTCTTGCAAAATGAGAGAGAAACTCTAAGAGAAGTGTTAAAGATGTCTTTCAAAACTATAGATTTACATCCATTCCCCAGTTGGGTCTCTGCTTAGGCAAAGACCTAAAGATCAGACTATGCTATGTGAGCAGGAGAGAAAAGAATTAGAGAGGGGTGGCAGGACCAAGAGACAGACATGCTGTGGGGCAGCCCACATTCTCACCATTTGCCAGCATGTGAGACTTTCCTCAGGATCAAGGAACACAACCAAGATACCCAACTCAACTCCCCATAACTATACTCCATAATACAGTTCTAGGTAGAGTAAAAGGAACCTAGCAGGTAATACACGACTGAGTGGAGTCAAAGAGGTTGAGTCCCATTTGGGGTTGCCTAAGGGTCCAGATAACTCCCAAATGAGACAACCATCTGCTTTTGGTTGCCTGACTTTCACAGAGTTTTAATGGGCAGGTCAGAGTTCAAGAGCAGTAATGGCCAGCACAGAAGGTAAAAAATAATCCTGCAATTCTGGAAAGTATAGTCTTTTTTTAATTTTGAGATTCTATTTATTTATTTTAGAGAGAGAGAGAACACCAAACAGTGGGAGGGGCATAGAGGGAGGGAAAGGGAGAGAGAATCACAAGCAGACTCTGTGCTGAGCATGGAGCCCTTAGCAGGGTTTGATCTCATGACCCTTAGCTCATGACACTGAGATTATGACCTGGACTAAAACCAAGAATCAGACGATTAACCAACTGGGCTATCCAGGCTCAGTTATACTTCCTAGTGCTTTAAAGGGAAAAGGTAGATGTAGGTCAGAGTGATATCATGATCAGTCCATCCATATCAAAGCAGCCATGGGTAATTGCAAGCCTTAAATTGAGTTTGAAATCGAAATTTTAAAGTGGACTAAAACTTAAATAACTGTAGGGATTCAAAATTTTGTAGAAAATTCCTAAGATGACAAAAATGAGAAAAAATTTATCAATTAGTTGAAAATCAATAATAGGAAAATATTTAATATATTATTCTGAGTTGAAATTTTTCAATAAAATTGCCATGTACTTAGACTTTGAAAAATACTGTTATACATGCCTTCTCATTTGACCTTCAAAACAATATAGTAAAGTAGGTTGGTACATAGAATAAAAAATAAGGTTAGTGTTGATGTCATTGGGCCAGTTATCTGGGCTAGGTAGAGTTTTGTGCTGGTGAGGCCATTGTGGAATGTCAAAATCTTCCAGAGAAACATGTTTTTATCATAGACTGCTATCATAGCCTTTTGAGATATATTTGAGATATGTTGAGCTTTTTGGTGAGTATATTTTATTCTATTTGATTTCTGCAATTTAGAATCAAAATTATTTACTTAGTAGCAAATTTATGTCAGTAGAAAGAACTATTTACCTAGAAACAGATTATCTAGAAAATGCTAAAAGACACAAATAATGAAATCAGCCTAGTGCACATATATGAAATAAGCAACTAGGCTTTAAATTGTTTCTTCTAATGGAGAACTAGAAATCAGTTGTTTTTATAAAAAGAATGTATGATTTAAAGAAAACAAGGTGTTATATTTATTTCTAGTATCTAGGTCTATAGAGATTATTGTTTTTAATTCTAAAAATGTTTATCTGATTGTTAAGCTGAATTAGAATATAAATTGAGTTATTATTTTATTATTATTATTCCATTTACTATTTTACCAGAGACCTTATATTTTGAAATTACCTCTCCTTAGATTTTTAAAAAAATTGAATTAATGTTTTCCTTTTTCATTAATCAAAACACCAGAACTAATTTTGCAAAAAGTCCAGAAATAGAAAGCCAGAAATTCAATGTTGGCATTAGTCTATAAAATCTTATTATTAAAACATACATCAGATTTTTTTTTCCAATATTAAAACAAAACAAAATCTAGTGGACTTCCATGAGTATAGACATGGACCTTAAAATTGGGATCCCATTTAGAGAAAAAGTGATTTCATTATTTAACAAAATTGTGGTTTCTTCATTCAACTTTGGCTGATTCCAGTGCTTTATCTCTTTAAGTTCATTTTGTGAGGAAACAATTGTTTTAATGTACAAAACTAATGGGAAAAATAGAAACAGAGAGTTTACTACTTAGTGAATTAACAATTAATCAGACTTCACAATTAAAGTACAAGCTTTGCCCAGGCAGGCCAGAGATTGCACTAAGGTTAGAACTATACAAAAAAAAACTAACATAACTCCTTTATGTAAAGATAATCTGTTCATAAACTCTTCCTTATTTTTTATTGTCTCTGGCCCCCCAACTCTGGGTAAACTCTTTCTGTATATCTTAGAAACTGTACTTCCTCCATTATACCATTTATCAAACTATATTATAATTTTAAGTTTAATTTATTATAACTTTCTTACTATATTTTAATTTCCTTACAGGGACAGACTGTATCATCTTGCTCTACATTGTATTTACAGCAAATGAGCACAGATTTTGGTCCAAGCTAAGTTCTCATTTACACATAAAGAGCTGAATGAATAAAGAAATGAAAAATATTCTAAGAAAATAAGGGAAAATGTTATATGAAAAATAAATTTACTTTTAAGAAAATATTTTTAAAAATCCTCCTCATTTATATTCAAATCCTTGTCCTCCTTATAAACATGAGTAAATATAGAAATTAATTGGAAAACTAAGTTAGGGTGACTGCACATGGCAGAAGGAAGAGTTTGTACCATAGTAATTTAAATAAAACCAGCAATAGATTTTGGCATGATTATAGACTTGAGAACAGATGTACATATTTGAACTCTGGGTTCCTCATATTTTTCTTATTTAATTAATGTCATTAAATCATCATGCTTGTTTCAGCAAGTATTGCATTAAATGCTTTAAATATTGTTAATATTTTTGAAATAAAACAATAAAGTTGAAATTTACTTTATTCATTATTTTGATATACCAACATTTTAAAAGCCATAATTTCATTAAATTGCAGATATTCTAATGTTGATACAAGTTGAACTTTAAGAATCAAATGTAAAAGAGCAGTTAGAAAATTAATGATTAGGACAATAAGGGACTATTATAATTCAATAGATTGAGTTTACTAATACATTATACTTTCTGATAAAATAAGATATTAGACACTATTAAAATAAAAATAATAAAATTGAGTGATAAACTTGACTTTAAATGTGAAGGAATAAAGCATTTTAATTTGATTTTTGTCTCCTAAAACTCACAGAAAACAAACAAAAGCAAAAGAAAAAATGTGGTCTTCAATGAAACAAAGAAATATCCATAACCTCAGATCCTAAACTATGAAGGATATGTCCCAAGTGCATGGAATTTGAGCCAAAATGAGAAAAATATCCAGGATAAGCAGTCTTCCCTTTGGATCTTAGGCTAAAACTTTTTTGTAAGTCTGAAAATTTGAAGGTTTCCAGTTTTCATTTCTCCATTCTTATCTATGAATATGCCTTGAAATGAGCATGTGTTGCTTAGAAGAATTTTTTGTTAACTTAATCACACCTCCCTCCTACCTTTCATAATATGAGCATCTTGGTCCACTGCATGTGATTATGATTCTAGGATTTAAATGTACTTACTTTTCATACAGCATGGCCTTCATATATAAGCCAATATTTTATCTTGTACTCAAAGAAACAGAAATTTCTTCCAAAGCTTGAGGAAAATTTGGCTCTCTTGGATTTATTGAGGAATGATAGATTGGGCTTCTAGTGAAACATTCCCAAAAGATTTTTCCAGGATAAAATTTCATATTCCAGATTTTTACCTTATAAAATCACAAATGATGAGATTCTCCTATAGATAAACTGCTTCCTAATCTAATAAAAATTGGAGAATGCCAAAATATATAAAATTATAGTTTAGAATGGGTAAATTTATTAAGACAGAGATTGGAAGAATTTTGCTCATTCCTATAAATGATATTAATAGACTTTTTAATGTTTATATTTACATTTTCATAAGAATGAGCAAATCAATCCAGTGCAAATAAAAAAAAAATCAATAGAGAAATAACTATGGAATGAAACAAGAAATTTTTGACAGTTAAATATCTAAAAACTACTAGGCAAGCCCAGATGGGTTCACAGATGATCTCTTTCACAATTCCCAGGAATAATCAGGATGTAATTTAAATTCTTTGAGATTGGAGGAAAAAGAAGAGGAAGTCTTCCAAAATACTTTGCACAAAGCTAGAATAACAGTGCTACCAAAACTTGAGAAAGATCACACATACCCACTGCACAATTACAGAATGAGTGACCTCATGTTCAATTACTGATGTAGAAATCTTACAAAGAATTTAAAAATCCATGATACACCGAAGAATTTTATTTATTAATCATAAGAG
This sequence comes from Mirounga leonina, assembly GCF_011800145.1. NCBI lineage: Eukaryota > Metazoa > Chordata > Mammalia > Carnivora > Phocidae > Mirounga > Mirounga leonina. Next base: position 14,021,772 of record NW_023270431.1, read on the forward strand.
TTTTACTCCAGAAATGCAAGGATGGTTCAGATTAAGGGCATCCATTTATAAATTTACATATTAATATATCAAAAGAGAAAAGATATTATTATCTTAATAGATATTATGTAAAATATATAATTCTTTTCAAATAACTCTTAACATGATTAAAAGAAAAAAAAACTCTTTAACTCAAAACAAAGAAAGCATCCTGCTTAATGCTGAAATGCAAAAATTTCAACTGAAGTGAGAAATAAAGTAGGTATATTCTCTTTGTTGAATTAAAGATGACCACACATTTTTTCACTCCACCATTAAGAGGTAAAGCTTATTTCTTTTTTTTTTGGGGGGGGGCTAGCTCTGTGACTGTTTAGTTAATAGAAGACTGTGAGGTGACAGTGTTCTAGTTCCAATATGAGGCTTAAAAAAGGCCTGACAACTTCTGCTTTGTACTTTTTGGGTTGCAAAGGGAAGTCATGTGAGAATACGATGACCCTGCTGAAGAAATCACATAAGAAATTAAGTGATGAAACTTGAAGGAAAGGCTTTGAGACGGTATGGGGCAACCAACCCAGCCTGTCAATTGAGCCTCCAAATGACTCCAGTTCTCACTGTTGCCATCTGACTACAGTTGCAGGAGGGACCTGAGGCAAGACCAGCAGATGAACTGCCCAGCTGATCTATGGCAACTGACATATATGAAAGATATAGAAATGATCTTTGTTTTAAGCCTTAATGATTTGAAGTAGAGTGTTACAATCTACTTCTACCGTTGTCCTCAAAAAACAGCTGAAAAAGAATTGGTACTTAGAAATTGTTCTTGTAACAAAAAACACATGTTGTATTGGCTTTGGACCCTGGTCATGAGCAGAAGTCAGAAGGGTCTCAAGGAGACTGTTGGTAAAGGCTGGAAAGGACAAAGAAACAATTGTCATTGGAAACTAGGAAAGGCAACCTGCAATATGAGTTCTACAGAGTTTGGCATTGGGATCTCCCAGTGTAATGTGAAAAATTAGACATATATTTTAATATATTACATATAAAACAGCATGACACTTTTGTAGTCATTTATGAGCCTGCACAGAGTAGTGAAATTTTGAGTCACCCAGGACAAGCATGGTCCCAATTGAATAAGGCAACATTATGTCTTGTTTCAGCTCTCATATTGTAAACAGGTGTCCTATTTGTCATCTATTTAGTACCACAATTTTCACATTTTCTTTTTTTTGGTGATTTTACTATTTTATATGGTCTGAAGCATAGTATTCCCATACTGTCTAGTGTCCCTAAGTGCAAGAAGTATGAAATATGCCTTATGGAGCAAGTGTATATGAGATAAACTTAAGTTCAGAAATGAGTTATAGAACTGTTGGCTGCAAGGTCAATGTTAATACCTTACAAAGTATATTAGAGTACTTAAATAGAAACCCACATCAAAATTATGGACTGATTTGCTGATGGAAATGTGACTAGAGGCTCATAGGAACCTGACCCTGTATTTCCTCTAGGGGCAATGATTCAGTATTTGCTAATTCAGTGTTCATGGGGATTTTACTGAACATAACTACTGCAAATAATGAGAATTGATTTATGTGTACATACCTATCTGTGAACTGGGATAGATTTCCAGATAGAATGTCGGTAGTGACAATTTATTTCATTTGTCTAGTATGATAAAGAAGAAGCAGATTTCAAGCAGACCTAAAAGAAATATTTTAAACCTAGGGTTTGCTTTTTGGAAAATAAAACTGTTTCTTATTCCCAGATTCTCTGAACACCAAAAGATTCTTGATGTAAGAGAGCCTCAGGGTAAAGATCAACCATGACACTGAAAAAAAATTATATATATGACTTCAGGATCAAGATATTGAAGCTTACAACTGTAATATTCTCTGTTAAGGTATCAGAAGGATTTAGGATGTTGCCTCATAGACCCTCTTTGCTAGACTATAGGATTCTAAGGTTCTTTTTTTTTTTTTTAAAGATTTTATTTATTTATTTGACAGAGACAGTGAGAGCAGGAACACAAGCAGGGGGAGTGGGAGAGGGAGAAGCAGGCTTCCCACTGAGCTGGGAGCCCAATGTGGGACTCGATCCCAGGACTCTGGGATCATGACCTGAGCCGAAGGCAGATGCTTAACGACTGAGCCACTCAGGCGCCCAGGATTCTAAGGTTCTTAAAGGTATTGTTCCATAGTCTTTTGATTCTCAGTCCAAGATAGAGAGGGGCTTGAATTGAAAAGACATGTGGGTGTCACTAGGATCTCCTGGAGTAGCTTTTAACTGATACACAGGAAACATGCATAATTTTTAAGGGAATTATAATTGTATGCTCTGAAGGGGACAAAAGCAAAAGAGGCATTGGAACCAAAAATTTCCTACAAGCAGGAAGCAGACTGAAAAACTAAGCTACCCAGTTGCTTACATGGGCTATTTCTTGTAAAAAGAAAGGATAACTCATAGGATAAACCAAGAGTCCAGAGACTAGAACTATTAGTGACAGAGGACCACTCCTAAGGAGTAAGGGTATGCTCTAATCAAGGGATTGGTTCCATGTACCTACTTAAATTTCAGAATTACCATGGACCAGTGACTACTCTGTGCCTTTATTTTGCCCAATTTTTGAATGAAAGTATATGTTTAGGTTATCTTATCATTGAATGTTGAGTATATGCAGATAAAACTTTCTTAATTCTAAGATTTTTAGTTAAAGAGTATTACTCCTAAGGAAATTGGACCACATTTAGACCTGATTTAGATTTCTTGAACTTAGAACTTAGGATGAAATCTGTTTGAGTCGTAGAAGTGTGTTAGGGTACTTTACATGAAAGAGAACTATAAATAATTTGTGGGCCGAAGGAATACTGTGAAAAATTAAAAATGACTGCATATTCTTCACTTCTCCATTGAGAGGCAAAGTTTATTTCTTTATCCCTTGAATCTGGGTTGTCTCTGTGACTGCTTAACCAATAGAAGGTGGCAAAAGTAATTCTGACCTAGTTCCAAGTTTAGGACTTAAGAAGATCTTGCTCTCTCTTTCACTTTTATACTTTTGAAGAGCTCTGAACTTCCATTTAAGAAGCCTGATTATAGTGCAGAAGAGACTATGTTGAAAAACTGAGCAGTAAAAAGGCCTCAAGATACATGAAAATAGGAGAAGCCTTGCTGTGACAGTGTTCCAACTAGGTTTTCAGATGAATCTTGCTCTAGGTGCTATCTGAAGACTACTGCATGAGCAACCTCAAATAAGAGCAGTAGAACTTTCCAGTGAAGTCCAGAAAACCCACAGAATTGTGAGAGAAACATAGTGATTGTTTTTAAGTCACTAAAGTTTGCAGTGGTTTGTTATATAGCAACAAATAACTAGAACACTATCACCATTATTATTTAACATTGTTTTAAAAATTCTTGCCAATAAAACTTGTCAACAGGAAGATAGAATACATATGAAAATGGGAAAGAGAATGCAAAATTATTATTCTTATTGCATATGATATAATTCATGATTGGAAAATTCAAGAGAAATGATGTGTTTGTTAAGCTACTTGTTCTCAAAATTAATATAAAAAATTGTTACTTTGCGATTTTATTTTTTTCTCCAAGTTTTAATTTTAACTCCAGCTAGTTAACATACAGTGTAATATTAATTTCAGGTGCAGAATTTAGTGATTCATCACTTAAACGCAACAGTCGGTGCTCATCATAAGGGCACTCCTTTATACCCATCACCTATTTAACCCATCCTCCCTCCCACCTCCCCTCTAGTAACCCTTGGTTTGTTCTCTATAGTTAAGAGTCTGTTTCTTGGTTTGCTTTCCCTTTTTATCCTCCCCATGTTCATTTGTTTTGTTTCTTAAAATCCACATATGAGTGAAATCATATGGTATTTATCTTTCTCTGACTGACTTATTTCACATAGCATAATACTCTCTATCTCCATCCACGTTGTTGTAAATGGCAAGATTTCATTATTATTTATGATCAAGTAATTGCATCATCTCTTCTTTCCATTCATCAGTTGATGGACACTTGGGCTCTTTCCATAATTTGGCTATTGTTGGTAATGCTGTTATAAACATCAGGGTGTATGTATCCCTTTGAATTAGTATTTTTGTGTCCTTTTTGTAAGTACCTGGTAATGCATTTGCTGGATCATAGGGCAGTTCTATTTTTAAGTTTTTGAGGAACCTCCATATTGTTTCCAGAGTGGCTGCACCAATTTGCATTTCCACCAACAGTGTAAGAGGGTTCCTCTTTCTCTGCATCCCCAACAACTTCTGTTGTTTCCTGTGTTGCTGTTAACCATTCTGACAGATGGGAGGTGATATCTCCTTATAGTTTTGATTTTATTTCCCTGACAATAATGATATTGAGCTTCCATTCATGTGTCTGTTAGCCATATGGATGTTTTCTGTGGAAAAATGTCTTTTCATGTCTTCTGCCCATTTTTTAATTGGATTATTTGTTTTTTGGGTGTTGAGTCTTATAAGTTCTTTATGTATTTTGGATACCAACCCCTTATTGGATATGTCATTTACAAATATCTTCTCCCATTCCATAGGTTTTGATGATTGTTTCTTTTGCTGTGCAGAAGCTTTTTATTTTGATGAAGTCCCAAAAGTTTATTTTTGCTTTTGTTCCTTTTGCCTCAGGAGATATTATCTAGTAAGAAGTTACTATAGCCAGTGTCAAAGAGGTTTATGTTTTGTGATTTAAACAACAATTTAGTAATATGTCAGAATAATGTCATATATTGAAGTAATTTATAGATAAAATACATAGCAATAAACTTGATAAGAAAATCAAAGTGTTTATATGAAGAAATGTTAGAACTGTCTGGATATAAAAGAAGACAATATATTTAACATATGTCTGTTCTTACATAAAAATAGTATTTTTAGTGTTTCAATTTTTCATATACTAATTAGTGGAATGTAATCCACATAAAAATACTAACAATTTGTTTTTCAAGAGGGGTAAAATTACATTATATTCATCTGGAAAAACAACTATGAGAAAATATTAAGGAAATTACTCAAAATAGTATTTATGAGAGGCAATTAGAACAACCACATTTAAAAACACAGCATAAAGCTGTAGTAAGTTTTGTGTTGTCAAGGGAAAGGATAATCAATGAGAGACTGAAATCCGTAGAAAGATATGGCTTATGGTAATTGTGGGAAAACGTTGATTTCTTTAGTACCTAGTATTGGGGCAACTGGCTAACCCAGTAAAACCATATCCCTACTTTTCTTTTTATGCTAAGATAAATTCCAGATGGTTCAGAGATTTAAATATAAGAAAGAAACTATAAATGTGTTAAAAATAGTGTTTTGTTTAAAAATTTCAAATGGAAAAGTCTATCTGAGTTTAATGTAAAACCTAAGGAAGAGTTTGGTAATATCCTCCAAAATTAAAATTCATATATTCCTCAACTCAGCAATCAGTGTTTAGGCATTTATTCCACTGTTAAAATCATGTAAGTAGGCAAAATGTAGCTATGTTTTATAATTTTGCAAAATATTATAAAATATTCATAGTACAATTGTTTTAAATAGGAAGAAATTAAAAATAATTTAAATGTTTACCATAGGAGATTCATTAAATGATTCATCTATATAATTTGATTTATTAAAATGATTTATTAAAATGATTCATCTATATAATTTATTACAAATGCCTCCTCAAAAAAATGTCATGGTTCTCTATGTTCAGATAGAGAAAGCTATCCATAATGTATTTTTTAAAAGTCACATGACATTATATGAAATATCATCCCACATGTAACGTACTAACTAGAACACGAGCAATATATTTATAGAGAGATTAATGAGAAACAGTTTATGACACACTGTTAACTATATATCACTCCTTTTGTGTTTTTATTTTGTTTTAGTTTTTAACTCCTATTTCTCCCTCTCTAATCATATAGCCTTCTATACATTTCCAGCTCCTAGTATTTAATTTACATAAATGCTAAATATTCTTTGTCTTCTTCCTTCATTATTATGTTTTTCATATTCCTACAGATTGATGAATAGACATAGTTTATTCTTATTTTACTGTCTTATATATTTTTATATATGAAATCCACATGTATCTAATGACTTCTCCATCCTACTTCCAATTCTTCACTATTAAAATAGTGCAGCAAAACTCATTCTCTCTAGGTCTGCTTAATCAAGGCAGAGAAAAAATTTAAAGTCTAACGTGGGGGCAGACTTACTGGGCTGTAGTGTTTCTTCATATCCAATTCATGTTCCCAAACTACTCTAGAACATCTGACCAGTTTCCATTGCCACTGTACTGTGTAAGGGGATATTATCATCAGCCCCTGGAAATAATTCACTTTAAAATTTTGCCCACCTGATGGCAAAAATAAGCATTAAAAATTTCCCTCTTTTCTTTATACATGATGTTGAGAATCTTTTTATATATCTACTGTCTTTCATACATCTACTGCTTTTTAGGTTTCCCTTTTTGTGTGTGAATTCCAATTTTTTAAGTAGATTTCTTTTTCTTGTTGATTCTCAAAACATTTGCCATTATATGAATATTTATGAATATTATATTTATATTTAACTTTTCTATATTATCTTTTGTTGAACAAGAACCTTTAATATTGCAGTAGAGAAATACATTAATATTTTCATTTGTGGCTTTGAGATTCTTTTGCTTTTCTTCTTCCTGTTGTTTTATTTTTTTTTATTTTTAAAGATTTTATTTTATTTATTTGACAGAGAAAGACACAGCGAGAGAGGGAACACAAACGGGGAGTGGGAGAGGGAGAAGCAGACTCCCTGCCGAGCAGGGAGCCCGATGCGGGACTCGATCCAGGGACTCCAGGATCATGACCTGAGCAGAAGGCAGTCACTTAACCAACTGAGCCACCCAGGCGCCCTTCCTGTTGTTTTTAATTACTAATGATAGTCACCATCCCGGACATTAGATCTTCAGAACATATTCATCATATAACAGAACGTTTGTAATCTTTGACCAAAATTTCCCCATTTTCCTCCACCTCCAAGCCCCTGGCAATCATTACTCTACTCTGTTTCTATAAGTTAAATTTTTGTAGATTTCACATATGAATAAAACCATACAGTATTTGTCTTTCTCTGTCTGGTGTATTTGACTTAGCATAATATCCTCCAATTTCATCCATGTTGTCATAAATAGTATTTGAATATATAAGATATTCCTCTCTCTATTTTTCTCAGAATTTTAATAGATATTGCATTTAATCTATAGATTACTTTGGGTAGTATGAATATTTTAACATAGTAATTCTTTCCATCTGTGAACACAATAATTTTTCATTCATTTGTGTTTTCTTCAATTTCTTTCATCAATGTCTTATAGTTTTCAGTATATATGTATTTCACTTCCATGGATAAATTTAATCCAAGTATTTATTCTTTTTGATGCTATTGTAAATGTGATTGTTTTCTTAATTTCTCTTTCCAATAGTTCTTGTTAGGGTATAGAAATGCAACTGATATATGTATATTGATTGTATTTACTTAATTTGTTTATTAGGTCTGATAGTTTTTTGGTGGTGTTTTTAGGATTTTCTGTATATAAAATCATATCATCAGCAAACAAAGATGATTTTACTTCTTCTTTTTCAGTTTGAATGCCTTTTATTTCTTTTTCTTGCCTAATTGTTCTGACTAGGATTTCCAGGACTATGTTGAATAAAAATGGTGAGAGTGGACATCCTTATCTTGTTTTTGATCTTAGAGGAAAAACTTTTGGCTTTTAATCATCATGAATATGACTTCAGCTGTGGGTTGTCATATTTGGCCTTTTTAAGTAGAGCTATGTTCCCACTATACACAGTTTGTTGAGAGTTTTTATCAGGAAAGGATTATAAATTTTATTAAATGATTTTTCTGCATTTATTGATATAATATGATTTTTATCCCTCATTTATCCACCATTACTGCAGTTTATCATGTTTATTGATTTGCATATGTTGAACCTTCCTTGCATTCCAGTGATAAATCCTACTTAATCATGCATATGATTTTTTAAATGTGTATTTGAATTTGGTTTGCTAGTATTTTGTTAAATATTTTTGCATCTCTGTTTATCAAGGATATTGGCCTGTGATTTTGTTTTCTTATAGTTTCCTTATCTGGCTTTGGTATCAGAATAATGCTGGCCTCATCAAATTAGTTTGGATATGTTCCTTCCTGTTCAGTTTCTTGGAAGCATTTGAGAAGGATTGGTATTAGCTCTTTAAATGTTTGGAAGACTTCACCAGTGACGCCATCTAGTCCTGGACTTTTCTTTGTTGAGAGATTTTTCATTACTGAGTCAATCTCCTAGTTATTGGTCTATTCAGATTTTATAGCTCTCCATGATTCAGTTTTTGTAGGTTGTTATGTTTCTAGGACTTTATCCATTTTTTCTAGGCTATCACATTTGTTGGCATTTAATTGTTCATAGTATTCTCATATGATTCTTTATATTTCTGTGGTATCAATTGTAATGTCTTCTAGTTCATTTTTTATTTTACTTGAGTCTTTTTTTCTTAGTCCAGCTAAAGTTTTGTGAATTTTGTTTATCTTCTCAAAAAAGCCAGCTCTTAGTTTGTTGTTCTTTTCTACTGTTTTTCTACTCTCTATTTCATTTATTTCTGCTCTGATCTTTGTTATTTTTTTCCTTCTGCTAACTTTGGGCTTAATTTGTTCTTCTTTTCTCCTTCCATCCTTCCTTCCTTCCTTTCCTCCTCCTCTTCTGTTTCCCTCCTCCTCCTCCTGTTCCCCCTCCTCCCTCCTTTTCCTTCCTCCTCCTCCTTCTTCTTCCTTTTCTCTTCTCTCCCTTTGTCTCCCTCCCTCCCTCTCTTCCTACCATTTTTTTCTTCTTTTTAAACAGCAATGCTTTTTTTTTTTTTTTTTTTTTCTTTTTCTTTTTTACAAACCCTTGTGTCGAGGGCTGACTTTCAATAGATCGCAGCGAGGGAGCTGCTCTGCTACGTACGAAACCCCGACCCAGAAGCAGGTCGTCTACGAATGGTTTAGCACCAGGTTCCCCACGAACGTGCGTTGCGTGACGGGCGAGGGGGCGGCCTAAACAGCAGTGCTTTTATACAAATGTCATAAATACTGTTCACATATTTTCTCAATTACTTTTTTTTTAAGATTTATTTACTTATCTGGAGAGAGAGAGAGAGCAAGCATGTGGGGGGAGGGATAGTGAGAGAGAATCTTTCAAGCAGACTCCCCACTGAGCAGGGAGCCCAACACAGGGCTCAATCCCATGACCCATGAGATCATGACCTGAACTGAAACCAAGAGTTGGACAGTCAACCATCTCAGCCGCCCAGGTGTCCTCAAATAATTTTTAAAAATTGCCTTTTATAATTAAGTCTTTAACCCACCTACAGTTTGTTTTTTTATATGATATAACTTATTTTTTCCCCATAAGACAAGTCAATTTTCTACAACTTCATATTAGGTGATTTATCTTTTCTATTCTCATTTTTAAAAAAATTTTAATTCCAGTATAGTTAACATACAGTGTTATCTTAGTTTCAAGTGTACAATATAGTGATTCAATAATTCTAAGCAATACTCAGTGCTCATTATGATAAGTGTACTCTTTAATCCCCATCATCTATTTAACTCATCCTCCTACCCCCTCCCCTCTTTCTCTACAGTTAAGAGTCAGTTTCTTCATTTTTCTCTTTCTTTTTTCCATTTGTTCATTTGTTTTGTTTCTTAAATTCCACATATGGGTGAAATCATATGGTATTTGTTTTTCTTTGACTGAGTTATTTTACTTAGCATTATACTCTAGCTCCATCCGTGTGGTTCCAAATGGCAATAATTCATTCTTTTTTATGTCTGAATAATATTCTTCTTTATCCAGTCATCAATTGATGGACATTTTGGCTGCTTCCATAATTTGGCTATTCTAAGTAATGCTTCAATAAACATAGGGGTGCATATATCCCTTTGAATCACTGTTTTTGTATTTTTTTGGTAAATACCCAGTAGTGAAATCACTGGACCATTGGGTAGTTCTATTTCTAATTTTTTGAGGAAATTCCATACTGTTTTCCACAGTGGTTATATCAGTTGCATTCTCACCAATAGTGCATGAGAGTTCCTTTATCTCCACCTCCTAGCCAACACTTGTTGTTTTTTATGTTTTTGATTTTAGCCATTCTGACAGGTGCGAGGTGATATCTCATTGCAGTTTTGATATGAATTTCCCTGATGAGCAGTGATGTTGAGCATCTTGCCATGTGTCTGTTGGCCATCTGTTTGTCTTCTTTGGAGAAATGTCTGTTCATGTCTTCTGCCCATTTTTAAATTGGATTGTTTGTTTTTTGGGTGTTGACTTGTATAAGTTCTTTATATATTTTGCATATGTCATTTGCAAATATCTTCTCCCATTTGGTAGATTTCATTCTGATTTTTTTTAAAGATTTTATTTATTTATTTGAGACAGAATGAGAGACAGCATGAGAGGGAGGAGGGTCAGAGGGAGAAGCAGACTCCCTGCCGAGCAGGGAACCCGATGCGGGACTCGATCCCGGGACTCCAGGATCATGACCTGAGCTGAAGGCAGTCACTTAACCAACTGAGCCACCCAGGTGCCCCTTCATTCTGATTTTTGATGCTGTTTCTATGATATACCATCCACATATATCCTATTATCACAGGTACTACTATCTGTTCCAAAAATCTATTTATCTGTTCTTCTGCCTATACCTACTACTGTAATAGCTTTGAGTTTTTTCATATTGATAAAGTGACACACTGGTCAGCTTTTTTTTAATATTCTAAAAATTATCTTAGCTATTAAAGGATTTTCTTTTCTTTTCTTTTCTTCTTTTCCTTTCTCTTCTTCTTCTTCTTCTTCTTTTTTTTTTTTTTGGAAGACAGAGAGAGAGTATGAGCAGGGGAGAGGGGAAGGTGCCTAGGGAGAGGGAGGGAGAGAATCTTAAGCAGGCTCCATGCTCAATGCAGAGCCTGATGTAGGGCTTGATCTCATGACCCAGAGATCATGACCTGAGCCAAAATCAAGAGTCAGACGCTTAGCCAATTGAGTCACCCAGGTGCCCCTAAAGGATTTCCATATGCATTTTATAACTATGTCATCAAAATTCTCTAAAACAGTGAAGGAAGTTTTATTAGAATAAATACAATTTATTAATTGGTCCCCAAATTATATATTTATAACCTTCCAATTTTTTGTTTTTTTTTAAAGATTTTATTTATTTATTTTTTAGAGAGCGAGCAAGAGAGAAACAGCATGAGAGGGGAGAGGGTCAGAGGGAGAAGCAGGCTCCCCGCTGAGCCAGGAGCCTGATGTGGGACTCGATCCCAGGATCCTGGGATCATGACCTGAGCCAAAGGCAGATGCTTAACCATCTGAGCCACCCAGGCGCCCTAAAACCTTCCAATTTTCAATCAACTAGTAAAGTTCATACGTCATTTATACAAATCTTTTTTGTGCCCTATAAAATATTTTTAAGTATTCTGCATAAGTTTCATGCTTATGAAATCCTATTTTATTTTTTGTGGTGATTATAAATTATACCCAATGATCTCTTCCTGTTGATTACATCTTCTATTTGACTCTTTCTTTTTTTTTTTTTAAAGATTTTATTTATTCACTCGAGACACAGGGATACAGAGAGAGAGAGAGAAAGCACGAGCAGGGGGAGAGGCAGAGGAAGAAGCAGGCTCCCCGCTGAGCCAGGAGCCGGATGTGGGGCTCGGTCCCAGGATCCTGGGATCATGACCCCAGCCAAAGGCAGATGCTTAACCATCTGAACCACCCAGGCACCCCTTGACTCTTTCTATTAAAGAGGAAAAATATTGTTTTTCTTGATCTTCTGACTACCTTTCAGAAATTTATATTAATTTAAATATTGTTTCTGTGTATGTTCTGTATAAAATATTTTGTATCAGATGATGATGAAGGTTTTGCTTCTCTCTTGCAGCAGTTTTGTTACCCACTTCTTCTTGGGGTATTACCTTGGCCAGACCTTTAGTTCTAAGTTAAATACTAATACATATGGTAGATACTTTTGTTTTAGTCCCAATCTTAAAGGAATGCTTCTCAAGTTTAGAATTATATTAAGTGCATATTTGCTGTATAATTTTGTCAAATAGAATTTATAGGCTAGGAGAGTTCTTACATCATTTTGATATTTTAAAACATTTTTTCATACATAGTTGTAGATAGTCAAGAAAGCTACTATTGTTTCTATATTTAGTTTCTATATACAAATTTTCTTCTTTTTTCAAAATAAGATAAATTTTATTAATTTATTTTGGTTATCTTAAACCAATCTTGCATTCTGGAATAAATTCTATTTGACATGATTAATTATATTTTAATACATTGAAGGATTTGGTTGACTAATTATACTTGAAAATTTTGCAACCTTGTTGCAAAATAACTTGTTTTTTCATTTATTTAATTCCTTTATCAAACTTCAATATCAAGGCTATACCAACCTGTGATCAATAAACTCTACTGTCTGCAAAAATACTATATAAAAGAATTATTTGTTTTTTGAATGTCTGTTAAAACTTTGTGATAAGGGTGCCTGGGTGGCTCAGGATCCCACGGTCCTGGGATCAAGCCCCACAGTGGGCTCCCTGCTCAGTGGGGAACTTGTTTCTCCCTCTCCCAATCCCCCTGCTGTGTTCCTGCCCTTGCTATCTCTCTCTGTGTCAAATAAATAAATAAAATCTTAAAAAAATATAAAAACACTCTATGTTTAAAAAAAAAAAAACTTTGTGATAAAATTGTGTTATTCTTATTTTGTTTGCCAAGAAGTGGGTATGATATAATATTATTTACCATTTCAATTTCTTTAAATGTTAATATGTCAGTTGTGTCGATATATATATTGAAATATTCATCTTTATCCCAACTTTCAATTTTTAGAGTACTTTTTACTTATATTTCTGAAACATCTATTTCTCCATGTATCTCCATGCTCATCCATCCACCAATCTACACACACACATTTTTTATTTTCTTTAATCAACATATTTTTTGTTTTTGAAAATATCAAATTTAATTTGAATCAAGTGAAATTATAATATATTTTTCACTATAAAGACATTTTTACTTTACCTAAAATATGTGTTCTGCTTCATATAAAAGATACATTACACACAATATACTTTAAAATGTTTGAGACATTGATTCTTACTTTCTAATGGTTTTTTCATATGTTTGAATGTACATTTTTGTGGGAAAAGTTGTGACTCAAGAATTTTAACATGCATTACAATGAACATTGTTCCTTCATCCATATGCATTTGATGCATATTCTGTTTTCCCCACACTTGTATAAGATAAATTAGTCAAATTGGTAATTCATATGACCTTGAACATTCAACTAAAAATGTGCATATGACAAAATACATTATACTGTTAACTCCATGTCATCACTTAGTTCTCATTGGCTTCATCGGACCACCAACATGAATGATTCACATGGAGAATCTTTAATTAGACAGAGCTCAGAGGCTATAAGCAATGAGCATTTTGACATCAGGAGTGTCACTTTTTAAAAGACACTTTGAAAGTCTTTGTAATGCAAGCTACTAATAAATTCTTGATAAATTAAAAAAACAAAATTATTATATACAATTTTCAAAAGAAAAGATACATACTAATTAATCTGAGCAAACTGGGCTGCTCATTGATACAAAAGATGGCAGGTATTAAAGCTATCCAAATACGTTAATCAAATCACTGTCTTAAATAGTTATGTGCAAAAATATAATTATGGGCTAAATAGTTGAGTCAAAGAAAAATTTACCTAAACAGGAATCTTAATACTAGGAGACAAATATGCAAACAGATATGTATTTGAAAATCAGTTTAAAATACCCACTAAATTGAGCAATAAAATATGAAAACAACATTTATTTGAAGTTCACTTAGTATTATTATTTTGCTATATGCTGAGTTTTAATATTACTTTCACAGACAGCAGTTATTTTTTCTTTGGCTTTGAAGAGACAGGACATTTTCACTTAGCCAATCTCTTCTCTTATTTTTGGATATTTAGCCTTTGGATATTGATTGATTGAATTATGATTGATTGATTGAAAAGAATAAAAGGATGAGTCATTAGTCACACACCAGCAAGAGAAATAAGATTTCTTAAGTGAAGTATAATTTTTATTCCTTTTGGATATAACTGAGCCAACTAAATTGGATAAGTATGTATTTCTAACTTTTTTCTGTATCTTCTCAGACCAAAAATATTTATATAATAATGAAAATCTGAATTGATAACTTGACTAATAATAATTTTTCCATAAATATTCTAACACGGGGAAGCTAAATAGATACAAAAAGGAACTCAGTTTTAATTTAATTAGAAATCTAATTTTTAAAGTAAAAAACTAGAGGAGAAATTTTATTATTATATTAAAGAGAGCAACTCTTGTTTAAAAAGATCATATGTTGGAGACTCAAACCTTGTATTAGCATGCTCTCAAAGATTTTTATGTGATGCTCATAAATCCATAATATCCTATAAAATTGCTTACAGCAAGACAATCTTAAAAGGAAGCAAACATATGGAAAAATATATTAGAAAACACTTGAGTGATTTACTTTCTTAAAATCCTTTTATGTGAATACATCCATACAAAAGGAGCAATTGACAATAGAAGTTTCTTTCTTTTCTTTCTTTCTTCTTTCTTTCTTTCTTTCTTTCTTTCTTTCTTTCTTTCTTTCTTTCTTTCTTTCTTCTTTCTTTTTCTTTCTTTCTTTCATAGACTACTGCTAATAACTATACATTACATCCTGGTGGGCATAATAAATAACCTTTAAAGTACTTTTGGAGATCCCCTTTGCACTAGCCTGCTGTAAAATTTACTCATTTAATATCTTTTCTTTACAGAATAATTTTTAAAAATGTGGTTTTACTATCCACAAAGTTAACTGAATTTACCATAAGAACTAATACATGATAATCTTTAAGAAATCTCAGTCATTTCTAAAGATGAAAAGAATGATAGTATCCTTTTCAGTAATATTGCCATTCTAAATAATATTGGTGTTTGAAGCATTTCATACTATATACCAAAGTAACTGGATACAAACTCTTGCAGCACATCTCAAACTGCTGAAAATTAGAAGCAAGAAGTCTACTAGATCTAAATAATATTGGATCTACATAAAAAAGTTCTGCTCAAGTGACATAAAGTTATCACAACTAATGATTGCCACACAGCATAACTTTATAAGAGAGATATTTGTAAATATGATTAAGCTTTAACATACAACAGGCACTGGTGGAAATGCTAACATCTCCAAAACAAAAACACACATTAAAATTGATCTGGTTTCTACAATTGTTCATTTCAAACCACTGGGAAATCTTTCACATTAGTAACTGGGCCAGGGAAACATACTATAACTATTGTTGTAATTAGATATGCAGATACAATTTATAACTAATTCTCTTGGACATTCTCAGAAAGGTAAATATTACTGGTAATAATAAATTCATAAGTTGATGTTATTTTGAATCTTTTATAGCTCAGAAGCACTTAAAACTGCAAATCAGAGTCAGCTAAATAAACGAACTATATTTCTTCAAGTTTTCAGGGGTGGTCCAAATTAACTATTTCTGGATGGTTGATAGTTTTCTATGCTGAATATTTTTCTTCACATTGTCCTGTAAAATCAAAAAGTGGGAGGGTGCCTTGGTGGTTCTGTTTGTTAAGCATCCAACTCTTGATTTCAGCTCAGATCATGATTTCAAAGTTGTGAGATTGAGTCCCATGTTGGGCTCTGTGCTGGGCATGGAGCCCGCTTAAAATTCTTCCTCTTTCTCTCTCCCCATCTGCCCCCCACCCTGCTTGCACTCTCTCTCTAAAAAAAAAAGGAAAGAAAAGGAAATAAAAATTAAATGAAATCTACATAGAGAAAATGTGTGAGCTTTTATTAGAGCATAACTGTTGACTGATATAGAATTCCCTAAGATGAGATATGTGATGGCTAAATTTATGCATCAACTTGGCTGGGCCATGATGCCAGATATGTGGTCAAACATATCTGGATTTTTTTGTAGAGGTTTTTTTTGGATGCGATTATCATTCAAATTAGTGGACTTTGGACATTTAAAGGAGATTAGTCTTCATAATGTGGGTGGGTCACAGCCAATCAGTTGAAGTCCTAACTAGAACAAAGACTGACCTATCTTAAGCAAAAGGAAGTTCTCCTAGCAGCCAGCCTTCAGATTTGAACTACAACATCAGCTCTTCCTGGGTTTCTAGCCTGCGGGTTCACCCTGCCGATTTTGGACTTGCCAGCCTCCATAATCTTATGAGCCAATTCCTTAAAATACATCTCTTCCTATATATCAATATGCATTCCATTTGTTCTGTTTCTCCAGAGGACCATGACTAATGCAAGCTGGAACTGACTACTCAAATCTTCAGCACCTGCGGGTCATTTTGATTCTGGATGTACCAAAAGCTTTAGACTCTATAAGAAAGATTGTCCAGGGTTACCATTCTCTCTGGAACCTTCCTTGGAAGTCCTGTGTAATATTAGGTCATAGTTGATTTGTTTTGCATATTTTGGCTATGATGATGGTTTAAAAGCTAGATATCTGCATTTCCTTTTGCCTTCTTGATACTCTCACCCTCATCCATTAATGTCCAACCACATGGCATATTTTTAGCTGCTTCTATCCCTTGCCTGGAAAAGGTATAGACAATTTCAAATGTCCGTGGGAACCAAGTAAGCAATGCAAATGAGTGCAGATGCTTCAATACATGTATATTAAACTAAAAAAATATGCAGAGCTCATTTTTCTTGAATTTTTGTCACTCTCTACTTCCATCTTGTTTTTCCTCTTTTGATAGAAACCTAACTATTGATAAGAGTTCCCTATTTTAAGAGAAACAATAATGTAAGCATTAGGATAAAAGGCAACTGACTTGGCCTTAGGCGAAACAAAAGAGTTGGTGGATAGAATAGGGAACTGGAAATATGCCATTTGAAAACTTCAGCTAGGAAACTCTACTGAAGTGTTAGCTTAAATTTATCAGTAAATTATGTAAATAGTAAAATTTCACTCTTTTCGTGAAGTATTCACAAGCTTTTGCACTTCATATTTTAACAAATTACTTACATTATACCTTAAAATTAATAGCAATGCATCATATTGTGCCAACACTTTGATTAATGTAGCTATATTAGTTGGAATTTGGGAACCTTAATTACCCATTAGATTTTTCAGTAAACTGAAGCAGACACAGATTATTTTCCCCAGCCATTTCCTGCAGAGGTGAGATGGACTTTGGTAGTTTTATGAACAGGTTTCTTTCTTATCTCCACGTTTAATTTTCATCTATCATGCCTTCCTTTTAAAAACCTTAAATCTGCCCTTAATCTGCAAATAAATATTTCCAGATACTTTTCAAAGATTTGGTGTACCAAATTTTGTAAGTGTGGTTTTAATAAATAATGTCTATTGACAAATATCTAAAAGATTTCTAGTCCACATGGCTTTTAAAAAATTTTTTAAGATTTTATTTATTTATTTGACAGAGAGAGAGCAAGAGAGAGCACAAGCAGGGGGAATGACAGGCAGAGCAAGAGGGAGAAGCAGGCTCCCCACTGAGCAGAGAGCCCGACTCGAGGTTCGATCCTAGGACCCTGGGATCATGACTTGAGCTGAAGGCAGATGCTTAACCAACTGAGCCACCCAGGTGCCCCAGTCCACACAGTTTTATCTTTTTTTAAAAAACGACATATTATTTTGAGCCTTTACATAATTTCAACTGGCAAATTGAATTTTCACATCTCTATATTGAAAGATATCTTAAGAACTATGCTTATCCAAATGTTTTACTGCATTCATGGCAGAAATTTTATTGATGATATATATAAAGACCCATTACAGAATTCTCTAAAAATTGTAATTTAGGAAAAACTTGGGTTTTTTTTTTCTCCTTTTTTTCTTATTTCTTGAGTTAGATTTTCTTCATTAGTTTTTCTATGGCAATTCAGTTGTTTTTATCCTGTGGGCATTGTGAATCATGTATTTCCTTCCTCAGTGGTAACTGGCAAGCTCAAAGCCAAATTTATATTCTCCCATATAGAATCTATTCTCAGAATGAAATCATATCTATCTATCATCTATCTATCTATCTATCTATCTATCATCTATCTATCTATCTATCTATCTAATCTATCTATCATCTATCTATCTATCATCTTTCTATCATCTATCATCAATCTATTATCTGTCTATCTATCATCTATCATCTATCTATCTATCTATCATCTATCATCATCTATCTATCTATCATCTATCTTTTTAAAGTGTCCTAATCCTTGGGGAAAGGCAGAGTGTAACTTGGGATCAAAAACTAAATGCCTGGGGCACTCGGGTGGCTCAGTCTATTAAGTGTCTTCCTTTGGCTCAGGTCATGATCCCAGGGCTCTAGGATTGAGCCCTGCACCTGGCTCTCTGCTCAGTGGGGCATGTTTTTCCTTGCAGTCTGTCCTGCTTGTGCTCTCTCTCTCTCTTTCTCTCAAATAAATAAATAAAATCTTAAAAAAAACAAACTCAATGTCCATGGATGGAAGGGACAGCCATGTACAAACACTAGCTGTTAAGAAAATGAAAAAAGAAAGACTCTGGGAACTCAAGAGTACTTCCCTATCCAAAGACATTAAAATTAAAATTATTTCAACATACTATAGTATATTAGAACTCCAAATCAACCAACAAACAACATCCTTGCCACAAATTCAAACTGTGGAAGCATATAATACTTTCCTCAAAGTATGTGAAAACAAGTAAGCAAAAAGTACAATAAATAAATATATAAATGGATAGTTGAACAATTCTATAATACCTTGAAATGTATTTTTCTTTCATTTAATTCTTTACTTTCGTTTTTTTTTTTTTTTAAAGATTTTATTTATCTATTTGACAGAGAGAGACACAGCGAGAGAGGGAACACAAGCAGGGGGAGTGGGAGAGAGAGAAGCAGGCTTCCCGCGGAGCAGGGAGCCCGATGTGGGGCTTGATCCCAGGACCCTGGGATCCTGACCTGAGCCGAAGGCAGACGCTTAACGACTGAGCCACCCAGGCGCCCAAGTCTTTACTTTCCATTGCAACTTCCACCACTCTGGTTAAGGGTGCAAGAAGTATAAATTATTGAATAAAGTAATCTTCAGTTGTTCTATGGTTAGTCTTTATTTTATCTAATTCTTTCTACACATTGATGCCATCTTTTCATTTCTTTAAAAAATTTAAATTCAATTAATTAACATACAGTGTATTAGTTTCAGAAGTAGAGTTCAGTGATTCATCTTTCTTATACAACACCCAGTGTTCATTACATCACGTGTCCTCCTTAATGTCCATCAGCTGGTTACCACCCTCCTCTCCAACAACCCTCAGTTTGTTTCCTATGATTAAGAGTCTCTTATGGTTTATCTCCCTCTCTGATTTTATCTTGTTTTATTTTTCCCTCCCTTCTCCTATGCTCCTCTGTTTTGTTTCTTAGATTCCACCTATGAATAAAATCATATGCTAATTGTCTTTTTCTGAGTGACTTATTTCTCTTAGCATAATACCCTCTAGTTCCATCCACATTGTTGCAAATGGCAAGATTTCATTTTTTTGATGGCTGAGTAATATTCAGCTGTGTATATATATATACCACATCTACTTTATCCATTCATCTGTCAATGGACATCTGGGCTCTTTCCATAGTTGGCTGCTGTGGACATTGCTGCTATAAACATTGGGATGCAGGTACCCCTTCGGATCACTACATATGTATCTTTGGGTAAATACCTAGTCCATCTTTTCATTTAAAAAAAATTCTTAGCATCACATATATAAAACACAAACTTCTTGGCATTTTTTTTTTTACAATTTTATTTCTCCAGTGGTCTTCTGTATTATCATTCATTTTGTCTTACTTTTCTCTCTCTCTCTCTTTTTTTATAAATTTAAATTCAAGCTAGTTAACATATAATATAGTATTGATTTCAGGAGTAGCATTTAGTGATTTAGTGATTCATCACTTACATATAGTGCCCAGTGGTCATCCCAACAAGTGCCCTCCTTAATGCCCATCACCCATTTACCCCATCCCCCCACCCACCTCCTTCCTACAACCGTTTGTTCTTTTAAATATAGAGTCTCTTATGGTTTGAGTCCCCGTTTTTTTTTTCTTATTTTATTTTTCCTTCCCTTCCCCTATGTTTATCTTTTTCTTAATTTCCATATATGAGTGAAATCATATATTTGTCTTTCTCTAAGTTATTTCACTTAGCATAATACATTCTGGTTCCATCCATGTTGTTGCAAATGGCGGGATTTCATTCTTTTTGATGTCTGAGTAATATTCGATTGTATATATACACACCATTTCTTCTTCATCTATTCATCAGTCGATGGAATCTTGGGCTCTTTCCATAATTTGGCTATTGTTGATAGTGCTGCTATAAACATTGGGGTGCATGTGCACCTTCAAATCAGTATTTGTATCCTTTGGATAAATACCCAGTAGTGCAATTGCTGGGTCCTAGGGTAGCTCTATTTTAACTTTTTGAGAAACCTCCATACTGTTTTCCAGAGTGACTGCACCAGTTTGCATTCCCACCAACAGTGTAAGAGGGTTCCCCTTTCTCCACATCCTTGCCAACATCTGTTGTTTCCTGAGTTGTTAATTTTAGCCATTCTGACAGGTGTGATGTGGTATCTCATTTGTGATTTTGAGTTGTATTTCCCTGATGATGAGTATTTCTTCATGTGTCTGTTAGCCATTTGTATGTGTTCTTAGGAGAAATATCTCTTCATGTCTTCTCATTTCTCAACTGCTGTTGATTTTCATGAGTTCTTTATAGATTCTGGACACTAGCCCTTTATCCAATATGTCATTTGCAAATATCTTCTCCCATTGCATAGGTTGCCTTTTAGTTTTGTTGTTTCTTTTGCCCTGCAGAAGCTTTTTATCTTGAAGTCCCAATAGTTCATTTTTGCCTTTGTTTCCCTTGCCTCTGGTGACATGTCTAGTAAAAAGTTCCTATGGCTGAGGTCAAAGGGCTGCTGCCTGTGTTCTCCTCTAGGATTTTGATGGTTTCCTATCTTACATTTAGGTTTTTCATCCTTTTTGAACTTATTTTTGTTTATGGTGTACAAAAGTGTTTTTCCAACACCATATGTTGAAGAGACTGTCTCTTTTCCATTGGATATTCTTTCCTGTTTTGTCAAAGATTAGTTAACCATATAGTTGTGGGTCAATTGTTGGATTCTGTATTCTGTTCTATTGATTTATATATCTGTTTTTATGTCAGTACTATACTGTATATAATACTGTATACTAATATAGCTTGAAGTCTGGTATTGTGATACCCCTTGCGTTGCTTTGCTTTTCAACATTACTGTGGCTATTTGTGGTCTTTTCTGGTTCCATACAAATTTTAGGATTGTTTGTTCTAGTTCTGTGAAAAATGCTGTGACTATTTAGGTTGGGATTGCATTGAATGTGTAGATGTGTAGTTTGCTTTGGTTACTATAGACATTTTAACAGTATTTGTTTTTCCAGTCAATGAGCATGGAACATTGTTCCATTTCTTTGATTTTTTTTCAATTTCTTTGATAAGTATTCTATAGCTTTCAGTGTACAGATCTTTAACCTCTTTGGTTAGGTTTAGTCTTAGGTATCTTATGGTTTTTGGTAAAATTATAAGTGGGACCTATTCCTTAATTTCACTTTCTTCTGTCTCATTATTAGTGCATAGAAATACAACAGATTTCCATATGTTGATTTTGTGTCCTGTGACTTTGCTGAATTCATTATCAATTCTAGCAATTTTTTGGTGGAGTCTTTTGGGTTTTCTACATAGAGTATCATGTCTGTGAAGAGTGAAAGTTTGACTTCTTCCTTGCTGATTTGGATGCCTTTTATTTCTTTTTGTTGTCTGATTGCTGAGGCTAGGACTTCTAGTACTATGTTGAACAACAGTGGTGAGAATGGATATCCCTGTTGTGTTCCTGACCTTAGAGGAAAAGCTATCAGTTTTTCCCCATTGAGGATGATATTAGGTGAGGGTCTTTCGTATATGGCCTTTATGATGTTGAGGTATGTTCCTTCTATCCCTACTTTCTTGAGGGTTTTATCAAGAAAGGGTGCTTTTTTTTTTTTCCCA
Organism: Mirounga leonina; assembly: GCF_011800145.1. NCBI lineage: Eukaryota > Metazoa > Chordata > Mammalia > Carnivora > Phocidae > Mirounga > Mirounga leonina. The sequence continues at coordinate 14,043,945 of NW_023270431.1, forward strand.
AATGCTTTTTCTACATCTATTGAGAGGATCATATGGTTCTTATCCTTTCTTTTATTAATGTGGTGTATCATGTTGATTGATTTGCAGATATTGAGCCACTCCTGCAACCCAGGAATAAATCTCACTTGATCATGGTGAATAATCCTTTTTAATGTAATGTTGGATTTGACTAGCTAGTATCTTGTTGAGAATTTTCACATCCACGTTCATCAGGGATATTGGTCTGTAATTCTCCTTTTTGGTGGGGTCTTTGGTTTTGGGATCAAGGTAATGCTGGCCTCATAGAATGAGTTTGGAAGTTTTCCTACCATTTCTATTTTTTGGAACAGCTTCAGAAGAATAGGTATTAATTCTTCTTTAAATGTTTGGTAGAATTCCCCTGGGAAGCCATCTGGCCCTAGACTCATTTGTTGGGAGATTTTTGATTACTGATTCAATTTATTTACTGGTTATAGGTCTGTTCAAATTTTCTATTTCTTCCTGTTTCAGTTTTTGTAGTTTATATGTTTCTAGGAATTTATCCATTTCTTCCAGATTGCCCAATTTGTTGGCATATAATTTTTCATAATGTTCTCTTATAATTGCTTGTATTTCTGCAGTGTTGGTTGTGATCTCTCCTCTTTCATTCATGATTTTATTTATTTTGGGTCCTTTCTCCCTTCTTTTGGTAAGTCTGGTTAGGGGTTTATCAATTCTGTTAATTCTTTCAAAGAAACAGGTCCTAGTTTTGTTGACCTGTTCTACTGTTTTTGTTTTCTTTTTAATATCTATATCATTTATTTCTGCTCTAATCTTTATTACTTCCCTCTTCTGCTGGTTTTAGGCTATATTTTCTGTTCTTTTCCCAACTCCGTTAGGTGTAAGGTTAGGTTGTATATTTGAGATTTTTCTTGCTTCTTGAGAAAGACCTGTATTGCTATATACTTCCCCCTTATTACCACCTTTACTGTGTCCCAGAGGAAAATGTTTTCATTTTCATTTGCTTCCATGTATTTTTTTATTTATTCCTTCTTTAATTTCCTGGTTAACCCATTCATTCTATAGTAGGATATTCTTTAATCTCCATGTATTTGTGATCTTTCCAAATTTTTTCTTGTGGTTGACTTCCAGTTTCATAGTGTTGTGGTCTGAAAATATGTATGGTATGATCTCAATCTTTTTGTACTGGTTGAGGCCTGATTTATGACCCAATATTTGATCTATTCTTGAGAATGTTCCATGTACACTTGAAAAAAATGTGTATTCTGCTGCTTTAGGATGAAAATCTCTGAATATATCTGTTAAGTCCATCTGTGTCCATAGTGTGTCATTCAAAGCCCTTGTTTTCCTTGTTGATCATCTGCTCAGATAATCTGTCTGTCAATCCTGTGAGTGTGGTGTTAAAGTCCCCTACTATTATTGCATTATTAAAAATGAGTTTCTTTTCTTTTTTTTTTTTAAGATTTATTTATTTATTTATTTGACAGAGACAGAGACAGTGAGAGAGGGAATACAAGTAGGGGGAGTGGGAGAGGGAGAAGCAGGCTTCCTGACGAGCAGGGAGTCCAATGTGGGGCTCAATCCCAGGACTCTGGGATCATGACCTGAGCTGAAGGCAGATGCTTAACAACTGAGCCACATAGGTGCCCCTCACTGAATTTCTGTAAGTTTTTTGTTAATTGATTTATATATTTGGATCGTCCCAAGTTGGGGGCATAAATATTTACAATTGTTAGATCTTGTTAGATAGGCCCCTTCATTATAATATAATATCCATCTTCATCTCTTATTACAGTCTTTGGTAAAATCTAGTTTGTGTGGTATAAGTATGATTACTCTAGCTTTCTGTTGATGTCCATTAGCATGATACATGGTTCTCCACCACCTTGCTTTCAATCTGGAGGTGACTTTGGGTCTAAAATCAGTCTCTTAGAAGCAGCATATTGATGGATTCTTTTTTTAAACATTCTGATACCCTATGTCTCTTAATTGGACCATTTAGTCCATTTCCATTCAGAGTAATTATTGATAAGTATGAATTTAGTGCCAGTGTGTTACCTCTAAAGTCACTGTTCGTGTAGATTTTTTCTGTTCCTTTCTAGTCTTTGTTGCTCTTGGTCTCTCTTTCTTGCTCAAGCAGTCCCCTTGAATATTTCTTATAGAGTTGGTTTAGTGTTCATAAACTCCTTTAGTTTTTGCTTGTCTTGGAAACTCTTTATCTCTCCTTCTATTCTGAATGACAGCCTTGCTGGATATAGTATTATTGGCTGCATATTTTTTCCACTTAGCATGTTGAATATATCATGCCACTGTCTTCTGGCCTGACAAATTTCTGTGGACAGATTTGCTGCTAACCTTATGTGTCTACCCTTGTAGGTTAAGGACCTTTTGTCTGCCACTGCTTTCGGAATTCTCTCTTCATCTTTGTATTTTGCAAGTTTCACTATGATATGTCTTGGTGTTGACTTGTTTATGTTGATTTTGTGGGGAATTTTCAGTAACTCTTGGACTTGAATACCTGTTTCCTGCCCCAGATTAGGGAAGTTCTCAGCTGTAATTTATTCAAATAAATGTTCTGCCCCTTTCTCCCACTCTTCTTCTTCTGGGACTCCTATGATATGGATTTTATTGCACTTTGTGGAATTGCTGAGTTCCCTAAGTCTATATTCATAATGTAATAGTTTCCTTTCTCTCTTATTTTCAGCTTCATTATTTTCCATAATTTTATATTCTGTATCACCTATTTGTTGCTTTGCTTCTTCCATCCTCATTGTGATTATGTCCAGTTGGTTTTTCATCTCAGTTATAACATTTTTTTATTTTGGCCTGACTAGTGTTTAGGTCTTTTATCTCTGCATCCAGTTTCTCTCGTGTCTTTTATGCTTCTTTAAAGCCCAGTTAGTATTCTTATGACTTGTTCTAAATTCTTGTTCAAATATATTGCTTATATCAGTTTTGAGCAAATCCCTGGCTGTGATTTCTTCTTGATCTTTCTTTTGGGGAGAATTCCTCTGTCTTGTCATTATGTCTTGGTTTCTGTCTTTTGCATGTTATGCTCATGAGAGTAATAGTATATTAAGAAGGGGTCTTACACTGTTCAGGGCCTGGAGCTTCAGGAAGTGTTTCTGGTGTGTGCTGTGTTCACTCTGCTGTTGTGTTTTGGCTGCTCTTTCCCACAGGTCAGTTCTCTGCAGAATTCCTCTTTGCTTGCAGTGGGGAGTGTTTGGACCTTTCAGTAGATGTGCTTTGATTTGTTTGTTTAGGTAAGCCTGATTAGGAAAAAAAAATCCTGATCCAAGAGAAGAGAAAAGGAAAAGGAACAAAAAAGGAAGCAAACAGACAAACTAAAAACTCTAAGCCTTATTCCAAAGCATAAATAAATAAAAAAACAAAAATAAAATATAAGATATAAAAAAAAAATTAAAAAGGAAAGCCTGGTCCTATTTCCATCAGAATTGAAGCTAACGCTTTGGAGCGCTCTATGATCAACAGACTTGGTACATGTGGGGAGCCTGTGCCATTCTTCTGAGGAAGAAGCCCACTGTGCTGGCTCATGGTTAGACCTATTCTTGTAAAGATGCCCCTGTGGCACATTGGGGCAGGGTTTGGCATAAGTGACTCAAGTTTCCACTGGAGATACTGGGTTTCTCTCTGAAGTCCTACCATGCTGGTGGGCAAGGGTGAGGTGGGGGAGTGGGGTGGAGGTGGTGGTGAAAGATGGTGTCACTGTGCCCTCTCATCCCAGGGGAGGGGAACTCAAGGCCACTGCTGTTCAGAAAGTCCTCACAGAAAAGTGAACAATCTCCACTCCTGTATCCCAGGCTTTTGGTCAGATCCCCACCCTCAACCTGCCTGTGCCCAGGCTGTCAAAATGCCTGGCACCACAGTTCTCCTATGTTTTATCTCTGGTCAGTGACTGAGATTCAAGACTCCAAATCTTAAAGGACCTGGCAAGGCACGGACCCACTCCTCTCCATGGGAGAAGAACCTCATGGTGCTGCGCCTAGCACCATTCTGTTCCAGAAAAACAACTGCAAGTGTGTGTGGGTGCGCAAAGTCTATGTTGAAGCACAGCATAAAGTTCTGAACAGATTATTTTGACCTCTGTGTGTGCCTCTGTCCCCTTCTGTTGAATGGCTGCTCAATGGCACCTAGTGGGTCTTTTGTTCTTGGAGAGGCAATATACCCTCTTCCAAATGTGCTCTAGGAAGGGAAAGAGTTCTTTCCCAGTGCAAGCCATGAGATCCCCACACCACAGCATCTTGCATGAACCCTAAGCACTTCTCTCTCTTCTGCTCTCTTCCTCTCTCCCTGACTTCTCTCCACCAAAAGGACTCCCTACCCTCTGCAGCACTTTGGCTTTTCTCTCCCCCAGTTAATGGCTCTGAACCCTGCATCCACCATGTTGTCTCCCTCCAATTGTGCAGATTGTTTTCTTAATCCTCAGATGATTTTCTAGTTGTTCAAATGATTTGAGTTGATTTAGGTGTGTTTGAGGAATGAGGCAAGCCCAGAGTCCCCCTACTACTCTGCCATATTAACTCCTCCTCCCACATCCAATAATCACCAAATCCTTTCTGATTTTCTTTAAAATACATCCAGAATCAACTCTACCATCTATTATTTGGATCATTGCAATAGCATCCTAACAGGTCTCTCTGTTTTCTACTTTATTCTCTTACAGTTTATTCCCCAGCAGCAGCCAGGAGAAGCCAGAGCAGTCACTTTTCAGATTTATTTTGAAAAGGTGAAATATTCACCTTATTCCAAATGCAGAAAATATAAAAAGAGCATACAGTGAAAAGCTGATCTTTCATTGATCTAGTTCCTACTCCCCTTCCCATTTGATATCATTCTTCTTACATCTTATGTATTATTCAAAATTTATTTTTTTGAATTTATTGGGAAACGTAAATGTGGACTTTTTGTGTATTTTTATTTATTTATTTTCACACTATCACACTAGTTAGCAATGAATCTGTTCTTTAGAGAGATTTTCCTATTACTACACACAATGTACCTTTCTTCTTCTTCTTCTTCTTCTTCTTCTTCTTCTTCTTCTTCTTCTTCTTCTTCTTCTTCTTCTTC